>NW_028186512.1:3865230-3883013 GCF_003343005.1 Rhea americana | reverse complement strand
TATCCCTATAGGAATGTGGTACGAACATTTGTTTGACTTCATTTCAGCTAGGAAATCTGGCACCATTCCCTAACTGCTCTTTACTACCAGTGCTGAAGGTTACTCTTGCCCTGTTCACATGCCCAGTGGTGAAGTCTCCAATTCCATAAGCCACTTCAGACAAAATCCAAGTGAAATCATACTGCCAGCTGAAGTTGTTTGATGTAACTGGGTAGATTTTGCTTGTAGCAAATTAGGGAGCACTCCCACGAAGAGAACAAGTAGAAGAACRGTTGGGCAACAATCCTTTGGGAGGGCTACACGGAGCAGATGGAAACGACAGCCCCTTTTGACCAGCACTGCTAAACTTGGAGATCAGTCAGGGGCTGTGTAAACATGAGAGCAAACTACTGCATTTTACAGGCACCTCTAACGCTCGAGGACAGGCTTTCACATCCTGCTTCCACAGAAAATGAAACAGTGAAAATACAAAGATTTTAATGTTGTCAAGTAATTCTCCAAAGCAAATCAGTCTTGGGGAGAAAAAAAAAAAAAGAAAGAAAAAAAAGAAAAAGCTCTCCTTTAAAATCCATTCACTCTTCCTGATTAATCTTGTAGAGGAATCATAATCCTGCAAGTGATGAAACATACCATGTTACCTTGGTAACTGATAACTCAAACTCAAATTCAGCCCAAAGTATACACTCAAAGGTCAGATTGCATGAAAAGTTAGGCTGAGGAGGATGTAATTCACATTGAAAGGTAAGTACAATAGAGAAGACATCGCTGATGTTTCAGATTTCRAAGATTTAATACGACAAGCAAGCACGTTGGAAGGAGAAGGGAAAAAAAGATCACACAATGTCAACACTAGGACTACAAATATAAGCCTATCTTAGCAAGTTCTGAATACGCTATTGCTCATATTTCGTATCATCTGAAATGAATGCGTAATGCACTCTAACATTTATTTCATTCTGTTACATGCTACACAGTAATCGTATCAATCAAGTTCACTAACATGCGCAAACATTTTATCCTACACTTCAAATCATACTTTTCAATAATCTGGTCGAATCCCTGGGTATGCCCCATTTTTCTTTCCAACAGTAGCATAGCCTTTCTTAGGATCAGCTCTGGGGCTGAGTTTCAGATTCAGTGAATCTGAGGTCATACATTTTCAGTGTCGGTCAAATAGGTTACATATTAACCGTAGTCTGAGTACAACATACTGCAAACCTTTCCTTTACACAATGTTTGTGAATTGTATGCATTTGACTTGTCCATTTTTATGCACAAAATACTAACATTTTAGACATATCTATGGGTGTGCACGTTATGATTTTATATCTAAGAAAAGATTGTGAACCCAGGCAGCCTAACTTAATTCTAGTCCRTGGTGCATACAAAGAGTGAATTTATAACCCCACCTTAGTATTTCAACCTCTGTCTAGTGCTTCACTGTGCATACTCAACATTGCCTGTCAAACTCTCAAGAGGATCCTGCAGAGAGAAAAGCAAATATACAAGACCACACCCTCATACGGAAGTCAAACATGAAAAATTCTGCCCCCAAAGCCAATGGCTTTGGAAAACCATTAGGCAAGCGGCTTTGCCACACGCACAGACAAATCTTCAGAAAGGTCTATCTTTTAAGTAGGTCCTRTAACAGAAAGCCATTTATAACTTTTCCCATTTCCACATGACCTTGAAATTCCTATGGGCTAACATAGGCATTGTGACTCCAACTCGTGCGCAATCGTAGTAAGGACATGCTGCCTTCCTCAGAAAGCAGGAGGTGAAAAGAGGACGACCTCCTCGAGATCTGCTGCAGTTACATTTGACGAGATGCTGCAGAACACAAAGCATGGCTCAGCAGAAGTACCGATTCTGCTCTCCCAGAAGGACACTTGATTCAAGAGAACTAGGGGAAGACCCTGCAACTAGGGACACATTTAAAAGAAAAAATTAACCCAGAGCCCTAGCACCTAGATGCTTTCTGTGTACCTGGCCTGTCAGCTCCAGAACATAACCTTTTAGCTGAACAAAACACATCTCTCACAATTTCTAACCATTATCACACCATCATCACTCAGCAAGTGGTATTTTTCAGTCTATTTGAYGGCCACTTATTACAATCCTTAAAAGGAAGTAACTTGAAGTGCTTTTGATTTTTTGAGCTAAAAGTTCTAATCAATATTTCAGTTGCGTGTGTAAAGCATGAGCCTGAATCAAAGCTAAGAGCAGCCTTCTCTCTTTTTTACAATTAGAAGTACAATGTAAGACACAGATGGACTGGTTCTGGTTAAATATATTTCATGGCTTATGCTGAACCACAATGGAGATATTCAGGGGCTTGAATAGCGTGAAGGAAAACCTGGAATCTGTATTTTAAGCTTTCACGTTCTTGTAATCAAAATCAGAATGGTTGGTCTTACTTCTTAAAGGCTGTTTCAAGTTGACAACTACTCCTACCTCACGCTTGAGAATTTTGTACCTTCCTATCTAAGGAAGGTCTGAAAAACAGAAAACTTTTGAAAAAATGCACAACTGCATTGATACTTTGCACCTGCAAGCCATCAATAGAAAACGCAGATGAGATCATCTCTCTCTCTAGCATGATGGATACTTTCCTGGTAGATAGAAACTCGCAGAAGCAAACAGATCAGAAATATTCTGTCCTTGGACTATCATTAAAAAAAAAACAAAACAAAACGAACAAAGAAACTATTAAAAAACTCTCCAACACAACTAGCAGGAAAAATAGGAATTCCAGGATCACAGCACAAATCTCTCATCTTTGTAGAAATGATGACCTATTAGCTACACTAAAAATCAAGTTTACAACCAAAGTCTCGTGTGATAAATTTACCACAGCTGCACAAATGGTACAYAGCTGAAAAAATAACTAACTGCAATGTACAGGAAAGAACTACAAATAAGTCTTAACAGCTTCAAAAGCCTTAGAGTAAAATGAAGTCATGAAAATTTGGAGAAAGAAAAAAACGTATTTTCTTTTAAGCTGTATTTTCCTTTACAAGAGAAAAAAACAAATAAATGGGATGTGTTTTGTTTGTTTACTGAGTAGCAGCACAAGGCTTGGTTCTGCTGTTCTTATATTTGGAGTAGAATAAGTGATCACCAAGGTGCTGCCTCATTTGTTGCAATGTGTGCGCACGTTCATACCTGCGCAGAAGAAAGTCTCTCTTCAGACATACATGGCAGATCTTGACTCATTGATATTGTGTTAAAACATTAAGGAATCCACCCATACGGAAGATCAGAAAATTGGGGGCAAGGAGCTGCTGTGGCCAGAGTTTTCTTCACATCAGCTCATGGAATCACCCCCTATGTAGCACTCAGCACTGAGATAAATCAACTTCTGTATTCACAGAACAATGAATTTAAGTAAATCAGAAAACAAAACTCAGTAACTCTTTTTAGAAAAGCGAGAAGGTTTACAGAAGAATGACACTGAAATAGAACGCCTACCTTTTCTTAAAAGTTACCTACCGGTTAAGATGCACTTAATTTTTTTCTTAAAATGGTATATTCAAGTAAAACCTAAAATATTAAACTACACCAGCCTTCAAAAGAAAACATCTTATTTTCAAAAGGTTTTCATGTAGCACACAAAATTCAGCACTGCAAACAGTTTAAGTGCACAACTGAGATACAATTTGATAAACAGCCTTCCACCATTCAAGGCTAGGACTGTGCAAAACCTTGCTATCAGCACTTTTATCAAAGATGCTATTGACTCTTCTCTATCTCATTTTTCTGCAACTTCTTCCATTTTTATTTACTCTAGTCAATGAAAGTAGGCTGCTTACCACCTGTGTGTGGCATCTTGTGATCTGCTGGTGAAGGTTCATTTTCACCTTCTTTAATGCTGCTGCTGTTGTCTTTTTCAAGCAGTCTGTCCACCATGGCAATAACGCAGTTTAAACTCTTCCCCACGTTGGCCCACACCCTATCCTGAAAAGAACATGAGTATCACTAWACATTATTGAAGAAGCATAAAAAGATAATATCAACTTCTTAATTGCATCTTAAGATGGAGAAAGAGAAGTGCAGATTACAGAAATATTAGGGATCAGCATATTACTATTTCCTCATTCGGCAGCATACCAGCAGTTTAAGACCTTTTCATGAACGTTTTTTCTGCACGTTAAATGACAGAATTGACCTTTTTTTTTTTTTTTTTTTTTTTTTTTTTAAGACACTGGAAGGTGCATCCACTTCAAACTGTATATGAAGATGCATGCAAAATATTTTAGGTCCAGAGTACTAAGCAGTTTGACTATGTGACATAATACAGTAAGACTAAAGACATTCAAAACCTTGCTAAATCAAATCTTGTGTGCAGTTGCATAGTTTTGCCCTGGAACTTGGCAATATCCTTTTGATAATTTAATATACTCTCTATTTTTATCATGTGACTTGTTCTGCAGCTCTCAAACTGCAAACATGACACTTTGCTGAGTGTATTAGAAATATGACAGTTACAGAAAGAAGTCAAGCTGAGCAAGCACAGAACAAAAAAGGAGATAATGTGGAGTGAGAGGAAGAGCTGTGACAGAACAGAGATACAGGAAGGTTCCTTCAGATGCTAGATGCTCCAGAAATGAAAGCTCTTACATTTACTCTTGTGGGGTCAAATAAGAAGGGGAAAAAAAAAAAAAAAAAATCAAGTCACACAAGACATATCAGGCTGTATACAAGTCTAATAAACAAAGCTCAGAAAAAGCATGTGTGCTTTGAAACTGAATCATTCTTAAACAAATGGAGAGCAACCAGAGTTTGCTGGGGTGGGGGTGGGGGGGATAATGTCATAGCTATTCTTTCTACTCTATAATAGCCAGAAACATCACATACATGTCAGGCTCCTTGAGGTGCGAGAATGGAGTTGCAAAAGACAACACAAGAGAAGGTCAAGRAGAAGAACTGAAAACACCAGTAACACCAGGCTTCTATAAAAGTGGTAATGCCTGGAAGTTGGACAAGGGCACAGGAAGAACCACCACTGAAGCAAACTTTTCATCTAGTATTTGTTTTGAATCACATGCCGCTGTTCTTAGGCCGTTACCGTGGAACTGGTAGAGGGATATAGTCTTTCTCTGTCTTCCACTTGGGGGCACATCCTATTCCAAGGGAGCACCCTGCACTGGGGGGGCACGGCAGGGGCATGCGGAGCTAGGAGTACTAACTTGCTGGCTCTGTTCACCAATGCAGATTCTCTCCTCCAGCTCCCGAAAGCGGCACCTCGGAACTGGAAAGACCTTGCAGGGCAGCCTGAAGAATACGTGAGCACCCAGGAAGGTAGGAGAATGCAGGAACTGGGGACAAATACAGTTTGAGGTCCTCCCTAGGGCATCCCCATGCCTTAAACAGAYTGTGATTTCAGAAACTGTTACGGTATTTTATCTACAGATGAGTATTGCTCTTAATGTTAAAAAAGCATGTTAAGCAAGCTACACTGCACATGAGAGAAAAAGGTATTGTCTTACAAGAGATGAGAAGGTGGCAACCATCAAGCAAAACCGTACTTATTTCACAAATATTTTTTCAAAGATGATCTCTAAAGCATTGCATGCCCAATGAAAGAAGCAGAAATATCTACTATGCCTGTACACACAAACCAGACTATTAGACACTTGAGTAGCTGAAATTCACATCCACAGACACAATTTAAAGCCAAAAAGGCATAGGATTTTACTTCAGAAGTTTAATCTCATATGTACCTCAAGCTTTTCTGAAAAAAAAAAAACATTCACAAGATGGATAAAATGGTTGATTTCAGCCATGCACAAACACTAGTTTTAGGACAAGGATTCTATGAAGAGCAATGAAATACTATAATCAGTAAAAAATCTGGCCTYAAATAGTTGCAAGTTTTGTGGCAGGGAACTTAAGCCTTTCCAACCACTTAAGATGCTGAGCTGTATGCATGACAAGTTGGTTGATGTTTGCAGCAACATAATTTCCCCTTCCTCTCTCTGTGTTGAAATTGCACTGTCCTAGCAAACACTGTTAGGTTCTTAATGAGCATCTGGAGTCATTGCACAGGCAATGCAAATATGAGTTCCTGTTTCATTTAGGTAAGTATCTCTTTTTAAACCAACTATTAACTTAGCAGTGAGATGATGTCTACAAAATTCACACAAACATTCCCTGAGGGTTTTAAAATAACATTCATAAACATCTGTTGACAGAAAAGTTCACTTTCACTAAAATACATTTGGCCACTTTACATATGGGCAAGTGACACAGAGGGAGTAAGGGCTTGTCCTACGGCTCTTGATTTCTCCATGTAGGAGGCTGCTAGGATTAGAAGCCATCATTATAGGCAGTCACAAAACATAGATGTGTCTAGCATTCATGCTGATGCTATTCTGCTTGGATTRGACACAGTCACATTTTTACAAAGGACCCACTAACATACTGCAGTTTGGAAACTGAATGTTTGAGTAAAAATGTAGTTTCTGCATWAAGTAAAATCAAGTGGTTCCACGTTCTCTGTGAGAAAAAATCCATCCATTTCATATTCTTTCTCACCTCTTAGTATTCCCATAGTGTTTTCCTCTAGCCTATAACATTTTCCACCCACATTTCACCCTCTTAAGCAACCTATTTTCGATTCTCTTAAGGGCCACTTCACAAGCAAGCATTTTTGCATCACGTGTCAGTGTAAAAGGAGAAAATATTCCCAGTCGCTCAAGTAAACTTTCTTATAAACCCTCTGTGTGAAGCAAGTAAGTCTCATTTCTTGATGGACTAAAGTTCTGAGCCTCTAGATTGCTAAGCAGAATGTTTCCCCTGGTACTGGTTTCCCCACCAGTTGCTATGGGGCTAACAGGAAGCCAAGCTTCCAGCTGTGGTATGAAAGAACAAGAGAAACAAGGTCTCTCATTACTGTTTCTGCAAGTTCAAAAGCAGAATTTGTGACAGGAAGAGAGGAAATCTGTCCCTGTAGGGACAAGGCAGACTGGGACAAGTGAGTGGTAGGTTGGCCTCTTCACAGACTCACAGAATGGTTGAGGATGGAAAGCACCTCTGGAGATCCTCTAGTCCAACCTCCCCGCTCAGCAGGGTCACCCAGAGCRTGTTAGACAGGGTTGCATCCAGGCGGGCCTTGAATATCTCCAGAGAAGGAGACTCCACCACCTCTCTGGGTAACCTGTTCCAGTGCTCTGTCACTCTTCTACTTCTTCCAAGTTTCAAAAGCCAATTAGGACTGTAGGGACTTGAGGTGTTTATAGCAACAGATCTGCATGCCCCTAGCTGTTGTGAGTTACAAATGCTGGAGTCATACTACTTTTGTTGCTTCTGCTGTGGCACTGGCAGGCACGTGTCTATACTCATAACGAACTCCGTGAAAACTTAGGCTTCAGAATCACAGAAAGTTGGGCACTTTTCTCAAGKCATTTAAAAATGAACCTGTAAAATAATTCTCTCTCATCCACCCAATTAAAGAATGCAAGTCATTCCCATCCACTTTGAAGGTACCTTTAAAAGGCCTTTCAACTCCCTTATTTTAGGGAGAGTGAGCAAGAGAGGACACGATTCCCTGTCATTACGCCTGCCCAGGTGTCTGCTTCCCAAGCATTGCTGGCCAGAGTCCTAGAGGTTATCTTTTTGTTTTCACAGGATTCTCAGGCCTTTCTRAACTCCCTGCAGAGCTCTTGAGTCACCTCTTGCCCTTTCACACAGGGCAGCACAGTTGCCTGCGTTACTCGTGCAATGATGCGTATGATGTGGGTACACAGTCGTATGTTGCCATAACACGCTTCAGGTAGGCTCACGGACAGAGCTCGTCTCTTAATGGACGTGCATGATTAACAACGTCTTGTGATGAGACAGTGCTTTGGAATGCAAAATACTGTACCATGGTCAGCACTTCACACCAAAGTCTGCCTGTTGAGATACTGTATTACAGTGTTGTCACAATAGTTAAATAGCATTGGATACAAAATTAGCAGATAAGAAACAGTATTTCCATCACTGGTATTCAACAATGTGTGCCCCACAATATCTTCAGTGTATTACTTGTTTTTCAAATATTTGTACATAACTTATCAGAAATGCCATTTTATCTGAATTCTTTTAATTCTTTTATGTAACTCCAATCACATTAAGTAGTCAGTCAGATATGCAGAGCAGAAATGGCTCCAAGTGGCAACGTGCCCACCTTTTCTTGTGTTATGCGTGACAACACTCTCCATTTCCCTCCTGCAGGGAGGTTCTAGGACAGCAGAAGCAGCTGGCAAGAGAAGAGAATATCTATCCAGCGGCAATCTATAACTCTCAGGTTAAATATTTCTCCTTAAACAGTAATGCTTTAGTACTGCCTGCATACAGTGCTTCCAACTACACTATATAAATAGCTCGATTCGTACTGCTRTAAGCTACATGGGGATGAAAAATTGCACTTGATACCAAAGCAGGGAGGTGCAGCACAGCATCATTACTGAGGACAGTTAAGGGCTTAATGGAAAACACTAGTCACTCRACAGAGGGGCATCCTGTCCAGTTAAAAAGCTGGGAGCTATTCCTTACCAATAAGGTTTGGTTGCTGGACAGGGATGGTATGGGGCTCGTTTAGTTTCCAACATTGGGCCTTGAATTCACTTTCCTGATGGTCCTRAAGTAGTGCAGGCACAGGAAGTGGGCATAACCAGATCAGTTTAAAGAGTTTCACTGGACATCACCGATTGAGATTTCAAGCAAAACAAATTGAAATCCCAGTTGCAAAATGCATCCCTAGTCCTTGACAGTAGCAGAAAAAAGCAAAGTCAGCTTCACCAGCAAAGAACAGGAAGATACAGTACACTGCACACAAAGCAAAGCATCTCAAAGCTTTTTTCTTTTATAGCTGAGATTCAGAGTAGATTATGCAWTTTTTAAGCTTTACAAGCACTTAATGGGTCTTTCCATTTCCACTACATTAATGAAAATTTGATTATTAAAATTGAGATTATATGTTCTTTCCACCAACAGAAAGAAGAGAAAAATAACAAAAGCTTTATATTTCAAATTTCAGAAAAACAGAATCTAAGATCTGTACTGCCCTAAGTTTGACAGTTACTGACGCAGCTTTTTAAATTCAGAAAATACGATATGCTTAACTTTAAGCAAGCAGGTAATTCTACTAGGGTCAAAAAAAAAGGAAAAACACAGATACACTTTAAACATATTTACACACTTTAGTAGATAAGGGGGCAAACATCTGCCAGGGCTTCAGAGTSCAGCTTATAAGTAAATAAATAAATAATTAATAATGAAGTGCAGCAAAGCCAGCTGCTTTGCAAAGGCAGGAAGAGTAAATTAAACTTGCCCAGAAATATTCATTTTTCTAGTGTTGTAAAATTTCATCCCTGTATCAAACCTACTGTGATACTTTGCTGAAGGTTTCAACAGCTGGAAACAAACATACATTTTGGCTTTCAAGTAAAGAACAACAACTCCAACCCCTGAGGTTGTAGAGAAAACATGTAAAAGTGAATTCAAGGCTCTAAAGCCAGAAGACAAATWAAAAAATGACTTATTTATTGCTTAAATCTCATGACTTCTTAATGCATGGGGTTGGAGATAATTGTCTTTTCTCTACCTGAAATATTCTCCTCTCCTATTATTTGCAGTACAGATAAAAATTACAGTTCAGGTATAAGATACTGTAGCTCACACAAAGTAATTAATTATTTATAACAAAGATTAATATGCTGGCATCCTCTACACTTACGAGAATACAGTGATGAATTGGGCATATGAACCTGAACTGAATAAAAATACATCAAGAGTTCAGGATGTGTACAATAAGGAAGCAGAGCTATCACAAACCATCCACTAAAATAATTAATTTACAAAAATCTGAGCCATATAAATAATACAGATCTTTGAAAGATATGCTAAAAATGTTAAAAATTAAAAGCCATGTTTGATTTTTTTGCACAGTCTCAGATACTCAAGTAATAGTCTAAGGGATAACAGCTCTGCTTTGCTGAGACAGAATTCATGCATGTTTAAACTGCTTATATTCAATCCTGGCAAAAAAAACACAAGAATTTTTCCTCATTTTACCTTATGTCTTTCTAGTCTTCTTAAATATGCCTAACTAGCAAAAAGAACTCAAGCAAATATAAAGAAAGACTATTTTCCTGTMTGGATAAGATGTTCATCATCCTCTTCATTATACACAACCATGCAGTTGCACGGGAGTACACTGTACTTGGGAAATTTTATTTAACTTGTTTTTAAAGGGTATACATTTTTGAAATTTCAGTATCTCAAAAAAAATATGAAGGAGGTATCTGAAAAATATTATTTCAAGTTTTCATATTCCTTTTTTTTTTCCCAATAAAATGTGACAAAGACACTAGGGCTTGTATTTGTTCATGCTAAGCTGTAGGTTGTCTGACTGAAACCCCAGGAGTTTTCCAATGACTTACCCACTCTTCCTCATCATACTCAGAGTGATGAGGTATAGAGTCCTGTCGTTTAATCTGAGAAGGATGATCCTGATGCTGTGAATCACTCCCTTCTTCCGCACTGTTTCTGGGCATGACTGGTTTCTTGAGGACACAGCCAGGTCGCGCTGTGTATAGTGCTAAAAGGGCACTTCTCACCAGCTGATCCTTAAATGCATGCACAAATAACTCTGTCTAGAAAAAGCAAATGAACGGGACATTAGGTCAAAGAGCACAATATGATAAGGTAAGAAACGACAACACTGAATTACACTTCGGCAGACCGAATGTCCGTTTCAGKGCAGCCTCGGAGGTGGAAAGCAAAGCAAACTACCAAACAGTGGGGAACAATTCAAGTGTTTGGGGATATCAACATATTCTACAATCCCACTGCTCCAAGGGTTGACATAAAAGTATAATACCTGTTATACAGATCATCTGTTCACACAATCCTGTTTTATTCATTCTAATTCCAAATCTCGCCTGCAGAGACAAGTCTCTATGAAAATCAGTTTTAACAGTACACAACTACTGCTCAAGAATTTTCTAACAAGTGTCAGATGAAATATGATTAACAAATTCTAGTATTTCCTTAAATAAAAAACACACTGCACTCCACAGCTGAGTTTGAAATATCTGCAAAAGAACATTTTCAGGGACAAATTATGGTAACTGTATGTATCCACCCAGACAACAAAGCAGGTGAGCAGCTAACTTCCAGCTCTATTTTATTTCTTTATTTTTAAAGAAAGAAATATTTGGAGTAATTTTTCCAGGCTCTCTGAAGATCTTACTTAATCAGCAATTGCTGTATCATCTTTCTAAGTTCTTTTTGTTGACCGCGACAGCTGGAAGTTTACCTTTCTTGGTTTTCAAAAACCTCCAGCCTCTCCCTATTGCTTCTCCTTCCTCAGACAAGAAAAGAAAAAACAGTAACGCCTCTGCTTTCTGCACACGTTTTTTTACCTCTCCAGACAGTATCTCCATGYAACAGCATAAATCGTTCTACTTTTAAATTTCAAAGTCATTCTCAGACCACAATCAAATGTGGTATCTTGTAAGCCAACAATACTAATATAAACCAGCATTATACTAGTTCCACTGCATCCCCATGCAAAAGGCTTCTGCAGCCCCCATAACAAACAGGCATTAAATATTCAGGGAGAGAACTGCAGATCCCCCTTTTAACAGCCTRTGGGGTCACTTCAGATCTAGACTAGCTTCAGTGAGTACAGGAAACGCTCGCTTTCCAATTTTAACTCATCCTCAGTACAACGAAGGCAGGCAGCGTATCACAAAACAATCTTCATCCCTGCCAGCAGTGGGATCTGCTCCTTGTCAACTTCCATCCCGGCATAAGATTGTTTCCTCCGATGCTTTTAATTTGGGCTCTTATATCCTTCAAGAAGCAGCCTTTCAGGAAGCCTTGCTTCTCCACACTCGCACTGGCGTTGCCACCACTGAGCCAAGCGTGCCCAGTGGGATTTAACCGCTTTCCTGGTTACTCGCATCACACTGGACTGTCATGCACACATTCAGATTCTGACTGAACTGCCTTCGTGCACCTCATCTTAATTAAGCACACGTGCAGAAAAGCGTACAGATATAGTCAGAGCAACCAGCCTAAACTAGTGGTCACACAAAACTAGGAAATGCCAGAGATAAAGGCTGCCCAGTCAAGCTTCATTCAGTTCTTCCACGTTTCATACACAAAACCATTAGGAGAAACAGCAGAAAAATCCAGTTCTTAAGTGTCAGCTTCTATCTGCCTGCAAATCTTTCTCCCGGTTTCTGCACTCCTTTCTTCTATTCTTTTGGTAGTAYTTGCTCTGCTTACACACCTCTCTTCACCGGCCACACTTGCTCTCTTTCCTGCCTCCACCCCTTCAATAGTTCACCTGCCGCAACGGTCTAAATAATTGACAGCTTTCTTAAAGCTCCAGCTGCTGAGGTTGAGCACCTGTATGAGAAGTTTCTGTTTTTCACTGATTTCATGATTTTTAGGAAAAAAGCTATTTTTGATCCATAATGGTTACACAGAAAAGGTCTGAAAACTTGAAGAAATGCAAGTAAATAAACTAACTGTCTCATAAAGGAGTAAGCACTTTTGAGAATTTGAGCGACATAAATAGAAAAAGTACAATAAGGAAAGAAAAAAAAATAAAAAAAAAAAAAAAAAAAAAAAAAAGTAAAGTAAATAAAACCAAAAAGCTTGAAAATAAGAACATTAAGGATATCTAAGGTAAGACTTCAAATCAATCTCAGAACTTCTTTTAGACTCGATTTGGGATTCTTTACTGATTGGGCCTGGCAACATTACTCATCTCTCTGGCAATTGCATCAGACTCATCCTGCCTCCTCCTTACTAACTTTATCAAAGACGGCTTCCTTATTTGCGGCTCTTCAGGACGGCTCCCTGGCAGTCTTGAGCAGCACAAGAGGATAAGTTCAGTTTCCCACATCTCCAGCCTCCACAGGGTACATATGCAGGTCTCTGCATCAAGCATGGAAAATTCACCAGAAGCTTTAAACTTCAGAAAGTTGTAAGTATTGGATAACTTTAACTCAGGGTTATCCACTATAACTTCAATGTATATTAGGTAACTATCTGAAAAGTTTAAATCGCTTAATTTCAATGCAAATATTTATAAGGAAAAATATATTAAAAAAGCAAACTGGTATGCAAGTGAACCTCTATTTTTTCATATACAGACTAAAGTGCCTCTGTAATTAAATTACATTCAAGGATTCTATTGGTTTAATAAACTACATTTTAACTACGTTTTCTTGTAGTTAAATAGAGCTAAATTTGCAGAACATCACCATTTATAGAATTGTATGGACATCACAAAACAAGTATATACAAAGAAATGCAAACTTTGCAATTTCTTTTAGATGCTCAACTAAATAATATTTCTGCAAATAAAGATAGGCATAGCTGGAAAATGAATTTATCAAGCCTTCTGCAAGCTGTAAATGCTGATATACTTGTCGACAGCTAAAGGCTTTTTTAATCAATTAACAGACACCACTGATAAAAGTCTCAGGAAACACTACAGTAAATTGCAAATCATACATGGAGAAGTAAAATTATGCCCAATATGAAATGATAATACGCAGCAGCAGAATTATGTGATTTATTTTTCATTTTCAATGTATATAGCCTGTCCCTCCATTTCTAACAAAAATATGTCTTAATTGTAATTCACAGTTTTTATAACTCAGATACGCTTACTACTACCTAATGTTTTTAGAAAGAACTGTTCTATATACCAGACTCAACCCCCATCCTAAAATAAAAAGCCTAAACAATATGCTTTTCTAATCAACTAGAGAAATTTCATTATCAGGCAAATCATTAATTCTAATGTCTTCAAATAGCTGTTTAATTTCTAAATGTATATGAAGTTAAAATGTAATAGAATATCTTTTTTTTTTAATGTATAAAAGTTCCCAAAAGGTARGAGAGCAGAAGCATCTGCTACGCCTCAAGAATGCAGGTAGGCATCATGTAATTTTATCCAGAAGAATATGCCAATACATCTTAAACCCAACCAGGAACTCTCTGCTAGTTCTGCTTCTCCCATACTCTATCAGATTGGATAGACTGACAGCTAACTGGAGGCTACTGGTGCTATGTGTTAATAGTGAGGGATCTAACAGATTATTTTGGGCTCCTGAAATGATGCTCTGTGCTAACCTTGAGGGACTTAGCCACAGTATCATGTGAGGTTTTTTGACACTGATTTCTCCCCTTCCATGAAGCTGCTCCCTGATCTTTTCTTTCCTCCCCAGCTCTCTTTGCTTTCCTACAAGTAGCCACTCCTCTGCACCATCTTCCTCAGCAACAAATCCCTTCCTAATAACCCTCCTCCCCTTGGCATAAAGGTGGCAGGTGTCAAGGAAGCAGGTGTTCAGCCACTCATGCAGCCGTTGCTGATCATGCTGGATTCACCTCTTCCAAGCAAAAGGGGAAGCTGAATAACAGCTCTGGGCTTGATAAAGGGAAGGAGCTCTGGGCTCTGGTGAGACCCCCACTTGCGCTCCTGAGAATCTCTGCTCTTCTACTAACTAGCAGACTAATCCTGGCCCTGGAAAATCAATATGAACATATGCAACTAAATCACATCTATAAACTTAAAGTATTTGTGAGTTTTGCAAACACCTAACATTGTCTTTCCTGAGCCTTTTCTGCAGTCAGACTCTCCAACAGGCTGTGGTCCAAACAGGCTTAGCATTACCACTGGCTGCAGTGCTCCTCCTCCCAGACAGGCACTGGTGGGACAGGCAGAGCAGCTGGCTGCCGCTAGCACAAACTCCTTAGCAACAGGATCTTGACTACCCAGAACAAGTTTGTTTTGCATTACTTGTGCATACATTTTCTTTGAGCAAACACTTAAGGGTAGCTCGACTTTTCCTATGGGGAACAAAAAATGGCCTTCTCCATTACTACATGAAAAGGTGAGCTACAATTGCCACAAAATAAAACAAAACTCCTCTATTTCCATGTGAATTCTATTTTCCTATACATCACTGACAGTCACAGTGACTCCACTGTTCTCAAAGTTTCTGTGGATTTACACACCTTCAACCGAGAGCAACGTTTGGCTCCCCRTGGCTCCAACGCAACGCCGCCGCAGTGTGCTGCTGAGCACAATGTTCAAATCTGACACTCTGCTGGGATAGTACTGCTCAGCAGACCACAGGGGCTGCTGCTTCCCAACAGCTCGAGATGTACTGAAATGATTATTGATAGTGTTATTAAGTCATATTGAGATCACGTCACTGAAGGTATCGCATATGAAGCGATAGGAAATTTTTGTCAAACCCTCTGGTCATAGTTATAGCGTTTAATATTTTCAAAGGACAACATATGCTTAGAAGTACTCTACAGGCTTTAACTAATCCCCAAAATCACTCTGTGAGACAGGTGGGAAGTATTATCTTCCATAACTTAGAGCTAAGAAAACTCAGACAAGGAAGTGCCTACAGCTACAGCGGAAAATAATAGATTAAGGATTAAAATTTGAGACCTCCTGGCTCCGACTTTCAAGCTTCCCCCTCCAGACTGCATTGCCATTTCTGGTCGTGTTACTATTCTAAACCTTATGCCTAAGTCTGGCTTGAATTATCTCCTATAAGCAGCAGTTTGAAGTAGTATGAAGTATCACAGAAACAGAAATAAAATAACAATTTATCATCCCACAGAATTTAGAATAATCTGTTTCTGATAAACCCCAGTATGTGGCGATTAGAGGATAACAAAAGCATATGAAAGAAAATTAATTATACTTTCAAATATACTTTTCATATAAATATATTCACACAATATACAAATATGCTTTTCAAATAAAGACAACCCTAGACCTATAACTTTCATTATTTTCCACATGGAAAGCCTAAAGAAATGCTAAACCTTTTTTTTTTTTTTTTTAATGGCAACATTTTGAAGCTTATTTTAACATTTTGAAACATATTTAACATTTCCTAATGCTATGAAAGTCAATTTATGCAGAAAAAGACAGCAGTGAGGGATTTGGTTATTCCATTTTCCATTGCAGTGAAGATTTGAATCTTACCTTTTCTGAAAGCATCTTTAAAGAGTTCTTCAAACTGTCTGGAGAATGCTGGCTTGCAGAATTAAGCAGCAGGTCTGCATGGCTTGATATGAGAGGTTGTAAGTGATTGATGTTGCTGAGAACTTCTTTTGCCTTGGCTGTGTTTTCAGGGGAATAATAAATACACTGGTACCCAGTACTGTAATAACAGAAACGGGTGCATAAAGTCAAAATGGTTTCTGCTATTAATAACAATGCTTAATGTACAAAAATTTTTGCCACTGGTATTGCAAGAATGACAAGATACAGGAACTTCACTGATATTACTGCAGAGCTTCTTCTTTGTAGGGTAAAAACAAGTCCTTGCTTGAACATCAGAGGACAGCAGACTGCCCACCAATAAACACTTCAAAGCAGTAACGTTTAACCATATTATTCTTTCGGTGCACTATGTGATCAATCTTAAAATGGATTTTTTATTTCTTAACACAATTCTGAAGAAAACAAGGACACACAATGATCACAAAGAGCACAAAACTCCTTATTCTTCCATCTGAACTCTGCTGTCACACTGACAACCAGCTTTAAAGGTGCTCCAAAATGTGTCATTAATTATTAATTGATCAACAGCCTATAAGATATTTCAATCAGCATCAGTGACCTGTTCAGGAAGCGATGATAACTAGAGTTATTTCCCCAGAAAGCAACATTTGCAAGAAAGGAAATAAAAATGGCTTGAGGGAGAGAAATAAAAAGTTAATTACTACAAAAACATTCCAACACATACTGCAAAATTATTACTTTCCTTTTAACTGTTCACAAACTACTGCACTTATATGTGTATGATGGCTTCTCCTTTTGTAAGCTTATCCCTTTTTTCTTTTCCAACACTTATTAGTTAACACCTGTTATTCCATTATTCTAAAATACCATTTTTAAACAGCATGCACACTTACTAGTTCTTTGCTGCAACATATATCTTCTCACTTAAAACTCTTCTAGACAGACCTTCCCTCTATGAAGACCTGCTTCACTCCTTCAGTGAGACTAACCTAAACCTTTTGCAATTTTAGACTGTAAACTGTAATGTTAACACAGGAAAAAAAAAATCACATACCCAGCCTGGGTTCTCACTATTTTATGGCTTTGCACTCTGGGGTCAAGGGTGCAGCTAGTTTCTACATGACTTTTAACTCAGCTTCCCTTTGCTAACCACTCAATGGAAAGCTCAAGGAATGACTGTGAAAGGACCTAATAAACTTTAGGATTAAAAAAAAAGGGAGATGTCAGGCAATTCCTATAGGYTGTCCATGAAATACTGAGTCAGCTGCATCTTGTCATTACTAGTATTTTTTAATTATGTAAGCAACCAGCTCCTGGAACATTACCAATGACATAGCAGCGTATAAACTCCATCTGTAGCCCCCGTAGATGGAGCAAGGACAATGTCTGAGTAATATCCTCTATCAACCGAAGTGAAGACATACTCTTAGAAGTCTTGATAATTCACAGCCTCAAGCGATCTTCTCTAATTCCTCTTGCAGTCTTCTCCCTCCCTTTATCAAGCAGCGCTTCTGCAGGCTGAATTTGGCTAGCGCTCTGTGCAGCTCGCYGCACACGCACCCTCCCTGGCATTCCCCGCAGCATTTCATTCCCAAATCTTTTCACTTATCTCACGGCTCTAAGCTCCAGCAAATACTGCAGCAGAAAAACTACAGACAATGCTAAAGCAAGAGGGAGAGAGATATTAACCCTGTGGGTAGTACTCATTTTAATAAAG
>NW_028186512.1:3853577-3865149 GCF_003343005.1 Rhea americana | reverse complement strand
GGGGGGGGGGGGGTGTTTTCTATCAGGCCTCAGGCTCTGGCTAATTAACCATTTCCTGAATTCAAGAAAACATCAGACAGCTCCAAATATTCAGTTTCTTTCAAAATTTGAGGGCAATTAAAGGTTTTTTTTTTTTTTTTTTTTTTTGAGTACAGTTCCAAAGAAACTGAGTAATTCATTTTCAGAGATAAAATGCTTAGAGATATCTGAAGTTTCTATGAACATGTTGCATCTCAGATTAGTCTGGCATTTTCTGTGTCTTACTTTTCATGAAAGGGCACTAATATTTCCAAATYCATTGAAATGATTTTCCTTATAAACAAGTACTTTTCAGAACTTGCTGACACATATAGCTACAGTACAAGAGTAATATTAGTTGATAATAAAGACAGACAAAAAAGGAGGATTTTTTTTTTTTTAACAGGTGTCCTAATAAATGTCCCATGTGTGAAATCAGCAGCACTATGAAAATCTACTCTTGATCTCCTGATATGTAAAATATGTTAGTAGTTATGTATCTTTTGAAAGAGTCTATATTTGTGTCTTCTGGGTCAAGTTTCAAATTTTTCACTGAGTACATAGTCTGGATACTGGTAGTATCACCAAGTACGTACATAATACCTTCCATGATCATTTCAGTTTTAAAATTGCTTCAGTAGTGGTCATRTAATTTGAATAAAGATTACATTGATTACATCTGCAATCTTAACTCTAAATTAACAAAGTTTCTGCATGAGAATACTGCAATATGCTAAGCATCTAATTTTTAATGACACTCAGAGTAACTCCACTCCTGCTGTTAACTGAGTCATTTGTGTGAGTGAGTTAAATTGTCACCATCTGGGACTGGGTTAAAATCTTTCAACAGTGAACATTTGACCTAGTGTTTTTCATAGTGGTAACTGTGGACATTAAAATCCACAATTAAAGTGGATTTAACTGCACAGAATGCAGTTAAAGTACACACAGCAAGAACAGCTTCCTGCAAATAACCTTGAGCTTATGTAAATTACTGAAGCTACCAATCCAGTGACTTGTAATTTAAGCATCACATATGTAATGTCTGAAGTGAAAAGTTACGGTCAAAACTAAACTGATTACAATAGACACAGACAATTCACTGCATCGGGAAATAAAGCTGAACCTTAAGATCAGTGCTGATATTTTGAAAACAGGCTCAAGGGACTTAGGAACAGAAGAGCCACTGAATTTCTATATTCCTCGAAAATTCCCTTGACATTTGAGTAACTGACTATTGAGGAAAGAGGAAGTTATATTATTGGTTCCATCTATTCTATCTCTGTTTACRAAGTCTGAGTCTCCACAAAAACTGACAGAGCAGTTTCTCACTCTCCAAAGGACATCTCATCTCACCGCTGCTCTCTCAAAGCTCCCCTAAGCCCTTTCCATCCCTTCATCCAGGGAGGGGACATCCCTCTGCCCCTTTCATTAAYGCATGCTCAAGGAAATGCTTCAGGTAATTCCGTCCAGAGAGCCTACCACCTGGAAAAATACTGTGATGAGATTTTTATATATATCAAATAAATAGTACACAAATTGCTTCAGTTTCCCAGTGCAACTCCCAACAACCTTAATACGTTGATTTTATGGTCAGCTCGCTCGCTCTCTCTCACACTCACACAGATGTACATGTGTACACACACACACACACACACAAGCAGGGAAAGCAAGAAAAGAACATCTCTCTGTAACATGCTGTGCATAACAGGCTGTGATTTCCTTTTGAGAATAAACACTAAAATTAAATCAAACACAAATCATTATTATTTCAACATTTCTGGGCTTTTCTGTGAAACAGTACCACTTCAGGTTCCTTGGAGAATGGAAATGGATTGAAGATTATGAAAGTCAGGTAATAGGAACCCTGAAGATCTCAGCTTTAATGAAATCTCTAGTAACGAGCACATTAGTGAAAGAACACCCCTCACATCTCGACCAGAGATCTAGGCCTTGTCAAACAAAGAAAGGATCCTTTCAGACAATTCAAACMCCAAACAAATAATTACAGCCTAAAAAACACCTCTTTTCAGCACTATTTCAGCTTTCAGCTTGTGCTAATTTAAAGTGCAAGTATTTCTAAAGAACTTGTTAAAAATGGTGTACAAAACCACAGTGAATTTTACAGCACCTAATACAGCTTCTAGAATGCCCCTGTTATACTTGATGTTAGTGCTAAAGCATTAAAAATCTTGTCCTCAAGTTTTCGCGAAGGCACAAATCATGAGATTAGGTTTTAAGTAAGAGAAAAAGTCCTTGGTGTACCTTGAAAGTGATTTATGAATATTTAAAGTAGTGAGGCATTACACGAGTATAATTTGGCCAATGTCTGACTTCAATGTTCCCACACAGCTGAGCTCTAAAAATAATAATTTGTTGTGCCATCTAGACTGATGAAAAGACATGTTATTCTACCTGCTGGAAGAACTAATCCATACTAGCAGGTGAACAGAAGACCAAATCTGAACATCTGATTTACTTTGTCTTTTAGCTAGAAGTAAGGCAAGGGAAGAACAAAGCACTGCAGCATCATGAAAAAAATCTAAAATAAATGTATATAGCATATAGATAATATTCTGCAATGATTTACCATACCATAATCAGCACACATCAGCAATTTGAATTTAATTGCTATTCTGCCTAAATAGATCAAGAAAAAAAGCTTTGTAATTGTTCTTACTGATCTTATGAAGTWTGCTACTAAAGGAACACACATACCAAACATATGGCTGATGTTTGTAGCAGTAAAGTCCTTCATCAACAACTCTGTTGCAGATAAAGAACTGCATGGACTGTGAAAGGGTTACAAATCAATGGATCTGGCTTGAAATAACATTCCATTAAGTCTTCTTTTTTACCTAAAAAAWTTTTTTTCCTCTTATTCAAGACCTTATTTTAAGAAGTTTGACACACACACACACACAAATATATATGGCTTGCTTGGTGGTAACAAATGGAAGAAGAGCTGCAAAAATACTGCATTCTTTAAAATAAGAATCTTCTTTCCTGCACCTTCTTTCCTCTGCAAAAAAAAATACCTTCTATGCAATTGCAAATGTTTTTGACTTACCTTCAAACTGATTATATATACATCATCATGCACACTTCTGTTAAATAAGCTTTCTTAAAACATACATTTCCCTGTTTTTGGTTTGGCAATGGCAAATGCAATCACGCTCTTGAAAAGCGGTGTCTAACTATGCTTGCCAGTTAACTCTTCCTCCTATCTGTTAATTCCAGAAGTACAGGTTTGAGCAAAGGACGGACATCCATTTGAAGCAAAATATATTTTCTGGTACTCTGACACTGTGAATATTTCAATAAACTGTTTTAATAATGAGCCAGAGCCTCAAAGGAATGCAGGACATTGTCCTACGCACTGACAATGATGTCTTGAAAGCTACCAGGACCTTCTCAGATTGGCTTGAAAAATAATTTCTTCCCACATCTTTCTTTAGGTTTTCAGATCAGTTAGCCTAGAGGAAACAGATGCTAAATCTGCATTTTTTTTCCTGTTCACTTTATATTCTGTCCGATATCTCAAGGTGTTACTTCTTCCTTCATTCAAAGCTTCAGAAAAGCTGCTCCCATTGTAAAACAGAAAATTTAAATTGTAAAAGCTGTCTTTGGAAATGCTAAGTGGTCTCAAAACATCCTCATGCAGTTAAACAAACAGAAGCATACAAAATAAAGTTGTCATTGCTGCAGTAAAAGAAATTTTTCTGTGGTAAGAATGAGAATAGTCCTTTCAAGTATTTATTTAAAGCACTCCCATTCTTGAGCATTCAGGCAAGTGAAATCATATTCAGAGTGCTTTACACTAGAAGGACTTACATGTGTCCAAAGACAACAAAAACATATACTGAGTTTCTTCTGAGTTGACCACTAAAATAGATGGAAGGTGAATTTTGAAGGCTCCTTCCCTCCCTTTGTACTTTCTGGGAGTTCATAGACTTAGTGATCATTTCTTCAAGAGTTATAAACTATTTTGATTTCCTTTTATTTCCATGGCTTCAGAGTGGTATAAGTAAACAATAAAGAATACCTTTTTCACTGATTTCAGAAAATGTAAACTATGTCACTGAAGGGTGAATGTCAACATCTGCTCAACCTATAAGTCAATAACAGATTTTTATAATCTCCCAATTTGTTCTTTGTYACATTCTGCCTATGAAACTTTGAGTATTTAACATAATAGTACTCATTTCCTATTGGCAGTCATGAGGAGTTATTCTACCATACATAGAGTCCTTCCGGCATTCCCATCTAAACGCTTTGCCATTGACTGCATGAGTTTGGCCCAGTTAGTCTGAGCGTTGAGCCATCACAGCTCCTAGTGCTGTCAGTGGCAGTTTTGGCCTCTTAAAACTTCTGAATTACCACAGCAATAAATAGACATGTCCAACGCTTAGTTAACAAAACATGCAAATAACACTTCCAGATAAGTTTAGCAGTTAACATAGCATTTAACATTTCTTAAGTCTTATTTTGACTTTCTGGAGAACAAGAAAAATAATATTTTCTTATCTACTTCAGAGCGCTGTCAGAAATGAAGATACCTCAAGCTACTGTTTGCTTATTGAAAAATTGTCTGTAGATACTTTCTACTTAGCACAAATATTGCGGAAGAAATATCTCATTTTGAACAGCATGTTTTCAAGCACAAGTATTCCTCAGGCTCTCTAGAATATGGAAGGAAAAACAATTTTGTTCACATTCAAAATCACTCCTGACATTAAAAATACATAATCCTTCAAATTTGCAGTCTAGCAAAGTGGGGAAAATAAAGGAAGTATTTTATGAATGAATTTTTTTTCATTGTCGAATACATGGAAGATAAACCATTTTAGTATTCAGTGAGCATGTAACATATCAATGCACTTTTATTTTCTTAGTTACTTCCCAAAAATACTTACTTTCGCCTTTCTGCCTCAAATTTAGTCAGTAGTTTCCGGAGACCACCATTCTTAAACCCCTGACAGTGTGCGGCCGGGGCTCCCACGGTGATGACATCGTACACAGCATCTAGAAGGGGAACAGCCCATCACTGAGATTTGCATCCACCGACACCCAAGGCCCAAAAGCACTCTGGTATCCGCTGTACAGCAGATGGGGCAAACAAGTGCATTATTTTTACTAGGAATAACTGAGAAGCTGTCTCTGGAGGGGGCAGAGAGCTAATCAATCTTTCCACACAGCCACCAACTGGACACTCTAATACTTACCTAATTTATTGCTACCTCTAAATCATATGCCACAGTTTAGAAAAATATTCTAGCTCTGCAGTTTACAAAGTTGCAAAGTAAATTGCTCCTTTGTGTATCTCAYTTTATTACCTCCTCTATTATTTAATATACAGTCATCCTGTAATGCATAGATGCGTGCATTTTAGGGTCAAAACAGACCATTATGCTGAAATAGTCTGACTGTCTGAATAATACAAGCTACAGAATTTCAGAAAGAAATTTCAGAGAGTGGGAAGGAGAGAGAAAAAACAAGCGAGCGAGAAAGCGAGCGCGAGAAATGACAATGAACTCCCTGCAATCCCCCAGAAGTTGCTCCAATGATTAAATCAGCCTTACTAGCAGAGGCCTGCATTTCAATCCCAGTTTGAATTTGTTTAGCTTCCACTTTCAGATCTAACTAGCTCTTTGATGCTAAACTGCACTGTTCTATTTACTGAGATTCATTTACGTGTTATATATGTTTTTACAGAAAGAGCACGCAGTTGTTTCCAGCTGGAAAGCCAACACAACAGGACACGAGCTATTCTATTCCAAGACCTTCACCGCCGAGACCACAAAGCTCTTGTTACTCTGCATGTACCTGATGCCTGGTGACGTGAATGATGAACTTTTCTATGGATATATGCTTACAGGTCTGGAGATGAAATGCCTTTTCCGAAAGAGCCTCACATTCTGTGCCAGTGATCGATCTTCAGTGCAGAGACAAAGATGTAATTACACCACAGCCACAATCATTATTCCCTCCYAGTCTTGGTATTTACATTAAGCAGGCACTAAGCAGTACCTGTATTATGCCCAAGACCACTGGAAGGATGAAAACACAGGTCAAACTGAGGCATTTTTAAAATGTATTTCTAAAGGAAACCATTAGAGGATCTTTCTCTGTGAGCTATTTTACTCATCAAGGAAGCTTTCCATGTAAATTAAAATCTAATCCTCTCCTAAAATAGAACTTTTCTTGCATTCTGATGATAAATATCCCTAGAAGCAAGAACACTGTACAAATGATTCACAGTTAATGAACTGTGCTTTACTTCTGGAGCTGAATTTCAAAGCATATTCGCTCAAACTGATTTGAACTCTAACTCATTGGCGGCTCTTCCAATCCCCGCTTACGAAGAGAAGCTGCACRCTTTTGTTAGCCTCACGTGAGCTTCAGGGTCCCTAGATCATCCCATCTTTCAGCTCTTGGTGGAAATTTGCCCATAATACACGAGCTTGGGCACACAGAGCTCCATCTTGACTTGACATTAAGCAATTCTCTGCTTTCAACAGCAACAGCTTGAAACCGCAGAGAGGAAACCATCAGGCTACCCAGGGGAWGTCTGAATTTGCTTATGGCTAACTCATGAAGCAGTGGGAAACATTTAAAAGACTACCCCCATCCACCAACCCCTGCTTTTGCTGACTCTGTATTAAAAATCAAGGGTGAACCTGCCCACAACTAACCGCCCGCGGGAAGCTTTCGGCCGGCCGGGCGCCACGGCTTGGCATAGCCAGGGAGCAGCTGCGTGGGAGGCAAACGGCCCGTCGCGCAGCTGAGCGCCTCCCCTGTGGCTGCCAGCGAGCGCGGGGCCAGCAGCTGCCCCCCGCGATGGCCACCTGCCCCACAGCAGGGCGGCTGCCGCAGCCGCCCCAGGCCCCGCTCCTGCTCGCAGGCCTGCCGGCGCTGCTCGTCACAAACCTCGGCAGGAAGCTCTTCAGCCACCGCCGCGGGCTCCAGCCTTGCAGACTGCTGCGATCGCTCCCTGCGAGCCCTTAGCAGAGGAGACGCCTGGTGTTTAAGACTAGGCAAACAAATCCTCCGCAGGAAATCAAGGGAGAGGGAGGAGAGCAACAAGCAGCCATCTACGATGCTGGTGAGGTACCTGGGACAGTCTCACTCCCACCTTCCAGAGCATGTTATACTGGAAAGCATTGCAAGACTGCAGAGGAAATGCCTTGTGACGTGCTTTCATTTCCAAATTGACGCGGCTCCTAGCAAAGGAGGCGCAGCGCCAGCGCACGGCTGGAGCAATGCTCCAGCACCTCGGCAGCGGCGCCCACCTGGGGCCCGGACCGCTGCCGACAGCCCTCCGCAGCGCAGGGAAGCTCAGGGCGCAGCGGAGGCGGGGAGCAGCCACAGAAGACTGTCAGCGTGATCCGCCAAAGGCGCTCATTAATAAACCGTCTCAAAATAACCAGCCTCAAACAATTACTTCAGAATTGGAAGAAAGAATATACACAGGAAGACCAGAAAATAAAGAAATCAGGCTTCAAATAAATCACTGTTTCTTAATAACTACTGTGACTCACAGAAATACACCCTGCTCCTGGTTACACAAATGGGACATTAACATCAGCCACCTGCTTGCTCCAGTGACTTGCACCAGCCACCAGTAACTCCTCACCACGCCAAACTATCACCTAACTGCTCATCCCTCCTGCCGGAATAAAACACCGAGCTTTTGCAACACGGCGACCACCACAGGGGCACGGCAGAAGTTCAATAAACCTAGACTTTATCAGAGCAATATAAAGAGTTGAGGGACCCCTATCTCAAGCAGGGCTCAATCGAGGGTTTGAACCAACGAACCTTGACTGTTAAAATAGCGCATCAGCCTCCTGCTGGCTTTCACCAGAGACACTCGCTGTCTTACACCGCATGCAGAAGAAAAATGAAAGTCTGTTTGGTATACCGATTTTATTTAAAATAAGCACACTTGAGTATTTTCTGTTTCCCCATTTCTTGGTCCATTATGACCTTGCAAGATTAATACGTAAGCAAGGGTATAGATAACAAAACTATGGCAACATTTAAACTTAAATTCTGTAGTATGACGGACAAAGGGGATGGGGTGTCTATCAAATGGATAGATACAGTTACTACACAGCAAATTAGTAGTTTTCTCAAAGCTGTTTCTACCTGAAGTTTAAGCACACAGGTATTTTCTGTTCAATGTCAGCACCCAGTAACAACCTGAATCAAAGTTCAGTAAAAGTAAAGCTTATACTGAGCATGTTGAACAAAAAAGCATATATCCCTGTGTGCACATCCGATGCAATTAAGACCTAGCTCATGTGCCAAAACTAAAGCTGTCTGACAGCACACAGGTTAATGACAGCTCTTCAGCTCGTCAGCTGGTTTAMTCACAACCTCCGTGGACGTTCACATGCCTTCCCCAACTCCCTCCCCACCTTGCATCAGCCACCTTCTCACAATCCGGCTGCCCTTCGACACATGGCAAGTAAAGCTCGAGGTAAGGAAGACCAACTGGATGTCAAAGTGCTACTCACACCAGAAGGATGAGCAAATGCATTTATATAATACAAGATGCAAGTCTTTGGTGCTTGTAAAATGAAACTTATTTCTGTAATGCGAATGGGTGAGACAGCTARGTATGTAATAGATACAGAAATTACATTTAAATTTATCTTAATAAATCATTAATGATTAGAAGATGATTATAATCATCTTTAATTACTTTTTGTTGTATTATTATATAGTGCTACCAACATATCCTAAACATGYTGAGAAACCCATTTCATGCAGACAGAAATAAAAAGAGTTCCCTACAACTAAAGTGTCAGTCTTGCAAAGATACATGTGTAGGCAGAAATTCAATGCTTTCAACGTAAGTTCTCTTCTTTGTTATTGTTTTGTAATCTCTAATCTTGAGYGCAACTACAACAATGTTATCTAGTTCTCATGTCAGTGGAGCGAGTGAACATTATCTAAAGAAAACAAGCAGATCTATAATYTAAGATAAAGTTCTAAATTTAGAAAATAATTCTCACAGTTATCTATTTTTCATTTATGGATTAGTCATATCTCACAAGCAAACTAGCTTTGGAGAAGAAAGGAGAAATTCCATTGAAAACAAAACTCTGATGGTGTAGAAACTGTCGTGCGTGATGGAGTAAGTGGTATCTTTCCTTCTCTTTTACTATTTAGCAAATAAACATATAACATACTGCTGCCRGAGCTGCTTTCTGGAGAAGACACAAAATTAAGGTTCTGACACTTGTAGTCATTATACTTCTAAAASTACTTTCTGAGCACTTAAGGAAAATAATGGGCAAGTGCCAGATTTAGACCCAAAAGAAAAGTAGGAAATGTCCACATGGAGAGTGTTTTCTAGGCCCCAAAGTGAAAAATTGAATACTTTGAGCCTGTAGAGTAGTAAAAGTTTTTAAACAATGAACTTGAAAGCTTGATTTTGATTTTATAATAAAATGTGCAACAATCTAGTCATACAAGAAATCTTCTGTATCAAGTCATACCACATAAACAATACACAAGCTAATAAGGTATAMATTTCACTGACTGGCAAAACACAAAATGAAATCAATTGCAGAATTAGCCTTAAAAGTCACCGTATTTCTTGTGAAATTCTTGCCTGCTCAGTATTCTCCCAAATCTGAGCAAGTCCTGACTGCACACATATTTACTAAAATATCAAATTTAATACTACTATTTTCAGCGTTTTTGCCTGAAGCGTCTTCATAGTCCATCTATGRAGTTTAAATAACACCATTGCCAACATCCTTCTATTATACGTAAACACCAAACTGATCAAGATCTGACTCTCTGCAAACATGTATTTTGGTTTTATTCTGGTTATCTGAAAGCGCAGCCATCTAATCTTCATTCTTGAAAATGGATATATAAAAAGATAGTTACAGCTTAAAAGGGGCCAAAATAGAAATCAAACTTTCCAGTTGTAAGTTGAATTGTATTTCAAAGCAGACTTGGACACAYGTAGGGAATTTCTCTAAAGAACATACCTTTCAAGCGAGGACTATGCACATGCATTCTCTGAAGATGAAGATTTATTGGAATGAATTCTAATGTTTTTTCTCCTTTGCTACAGCTTGATTTGAAGGAAGAACCTGAAAAACAAAAGTTTAAAGAATCATCATCTTAAGTATGCAGCAGATGTTTTGTCTTTTTTCTTTTTTAATGCAAGGACAACACTTGTATGTTAGCAGCCTTTAATTTACTTTTAATGTGTAATTGTATATTAGAAAAAGAAYGGTTCACTAACTGAGTCTCAGCATGTACCCATACTGCAGGCAACAAAACAGCTTTTAATTCACAGAACAATCTAATTTTTTATTCTAGGTGATAGACATTTTTCCTGCTGTTTGAAATCAGTCTGCAGTCTGCTGGAAATGATGCCACAGTTTATGTGCATTATTTTTATGCTGCGCTAAAAACGCAGGACACAGAGCTACGACAGTACTACTTTTACCACCAAGTAACTTATTTTTCCTTAGAACAAAAATATTACATTGACTAGGCTATATACTCTTCCTAGAAAGGTCAAACAAAGAAACATAAACTAGCTGAAAGAGAGCTACAAATTAATTTTCTTCCCCAAAACCTAGTATCATAAAAGGCACAGTGCTCTGAAAAATATGTGCATTCATCAGAATTATCACCAAAACACAAAAACTGAGATTATGAGTAACTAAGTATTACCATTGGGGTAGACAGGAAGCTAATTTAAGCCTGACAGTACAAAAACGTAATTTACCTGAAGATATTTAATAGGGTATATACATGAAATTAAAGGGTRTATACTAGGAAAGAGAGGTTTTCTCACTAAGACAGCCCAACATTTACTAATTCCAGTTTTTCAGCACCCAATCATTTCACCAAATCATTTGGACTAAAATTTCTCTGATTCAGATAGGACTTTTTTCCCCAAAAAATTTCTTAAATATTCAATCTTTTCAGGGGAGGGGAGAGAAGGAGAAGTTGAGAAAAACAAGAGTTTTCCCATTAGGCAAAAAAAAAAAAAAAAAAAAAAAAAAAAGTTCTGATGACCATTCTTTGGCCTCCAGTTTTTGCACCATCATGATCTGGAGTTTAGCATTTGTGTTGTGGTTCCCCAGGAAAATCTGTCTGTTTGGTCAAACTGTAAATATTTCACTTGTTCAGTCATGATTTGCTGGAAGCCATCAGTTAAAACTGCCATAAATTTCAACACAGCTTGAACCTCCCAATGCAAAGCATATTACCAGAGGGCACCGATGACCCTCCAAGTCCAAGGCTACAGAAGTGTAAGCAAAATTCTGCTCAAAAGGCTGTTCTTGTTTACACTGAGCCAAGCCAGGAATAGGTGCTATACTTAAATGAGCAGTGGGCCTATGGAAGATGCTACCTAAGCTTAGTAACTTAAGAGTAATAATAATCATTTGAACCAAGACTAAGAGCAAAAGTAGCAAGAAAAAGAATTAGTAGAGTCAACTACTGAGATTTGATGAGAAAACTGAGGATGCAGGCTGAAAGCAGTGGGGAATGTAATCTGGTAACCATAAGG
>NW_028186512.1:3833711-3853300 GCF_003343005.1 Rhea americana | reverse complement strand
AAAAAAAAAAAAAAAGAGAGAGAGAGAGAGAGAAGAAGAGCCTGTGCTCTGTGCTCGCTAGAGTACCTTCCTGCCCAGAGCCAAAGTAACCCACACACAGCATTTCCGAGTCATCTTACTCCTCTCTTCACCTGTGAAGTGAGAATCTCTAGCCCTCTGATACCAGAAACATGTGGGATAACTACCACCTACTCCTCTCGGTTTTTATGTTAACTCAAATATGAGAGATCCATGCAGTACAATTAAGATTTCAATCTGCACTTGCCAATATCACCCGTATGATAAAACTCATTTTTACTATTTGCTTTTTAAAAAACAATGAAGCAATTTGTGTTTAAAGATCAAGAAAACAAAAATTCCTCTGTTAAAATAATTATTGCAAGATTAAACTCTTTGAAGTTAGGAAACATCAGCATGTAGATAGCTTATGAAACCTTCATTTGATGTTCACTCACTTGAACATGAACCATGAAATAGATTTTACTGAMATATTGCACATTAGCTTTTTCCAGTTCCTTCATCATGTAGGATCTTTGTTGCTCACTTTGGAAGCAGCAGTTCAGTATTAGGTTTCCAACTTTTACTTTGGCATTTAGATTGAAATATATTGCTCAAGCCTTTTACAAAGGCAGGATTATTCATTTCCTCAAACCTGCCCATCGTACACATCACTATTGTCTCTGAGGGCTCGACAAGTATTTACAAAATAATTTTAACTGGCTGAATAAAAGGTTACAATCTCACCCATTTTAATGGCAGAAAATAACYAAGGGATGAAGCATATAAGAAGCAATGCATTAATATGAGATATGGGGGATTTGATTCTGCAGAGTATGCATTACTAGACAGCACTTCATATTATGGAAGCACAGTTCCTACTGGCTTGAATTACATCCACAAGCACTCAGCACTGCTGCAAAATAGAGCCTGTGACTATTGTCAGGCTTCCAAAAAGGAAGAACACACAGTGACCACTTCTGAAAGGTCTGACTTGCCTAGTGTCACACAGACTTTCTGACAGAGGCAGGGATAGGGGCCAGTTCTCCAGAGCAATATTCAATTGCCTTAACCTTGATGGTCTTTTCTTCTCCTTCTAGAGAAGCACGAATAATAGAATTTTCAGTTTGATGACTGAACTGGAAAAAGAAAAACAAAGATCAGGAAAAAAAATTCATTTCAGGTCAAACTAAAAAGTTTCCAAGTTCTACTCCCTCCCAAACTCACCGAAAGTGTTTTAGATTAACCTGAAATGATTTGTTTTGTTGTTCCCTAACTCTTTCAGAATTTTGCTATAATACTGCTTTGAAACAAAAATACTTAACATTTTCAAAAACTGCCTCCCATTCTAAGGATCACAGTGTTCACCAAAACAATATGAACATAAAACAGTCCTAACTTCCTTAGATGTCCATTTTCAGTGACTATACTACTAAACCAAAATTGCTAACACTAATGCAATCTCCCAGCACTTTCACCGCAGTCTTTCAATTTCCGAAATAAATGCTCTACTAACAGCAGCTTTCTTCATTTAATTCCACAAATAGCCCAGTTGACTGTGAAGTTGGCATCTCCTGATCGTAACCTCACATGATCATAAGAGGAGAATGGGGGAACGTTTTGGAAAATCATATTTACAGATGGCATCTCCCCTTCTGTACCTCGCCTATGAGGGAACAAAGTCTTCCCTAGTGCTAAGGAAACTAGAGATATTTGTTATCTAATTCACTTACATGGAGTCAGTCCTTCAAAACTGTGACAATCTACCTGTGAAAAAGCATCTTTTTAAAAGACAAGCAATTGTTCAGCTAATAACAAAGCAGTCACAGCAGCATTAATCCCGCTTTTAGGGTGCCAAGGAGAGAGAAGGGTAGTTGACAACAGTTGGTGCTTCCCCCTGCCAGTTTCTCCTCCTTTGGCTGGACAGCAGGTAGAGGAGCCCAGCCAGAGGCGTAAGCGCTCCACGGCTTTTCCGCAGGGAACGCAGCCATCGGCCTCATCTCAAAATTGAGCCTTCACAAGATAGCAAGTTGACTCAGAAATTCTGCATCTGGAGCCAGATAACAGAAACTTGATCTAATTTACAGAAGTGACCTTGTCAGGTTCCTAGCTATAAGCATTGCTGATGGCAGACCACCCTGTTAGGACTGATGCCCACATGAGAGCAGAGCCAGGGGTCCAGCACCGTTGCATTGCTTCTCCTGGGCGCAGCAACTTCCCAGCTCAGCTGCAGAAGGAAGGGAATGGCCTCATCCAAAGCTCAGGCAACACAATGGCTAAGGTAACTCCAGAAGATTACAAAGGCCAAATTCTAAAGTAAAAATCTCTTTTCACATGAATTCATAAAACCAGGCTTTACATACCAAAGTAAGTAAAGCCTGCACTGAAATATAAATACCTGAAAAGACTGAAGTTGTATCCACATCTCCAATTTTAGCATTTTCCATCTTGCATTTGAATTTGCAATCTCTGCAATGTTCTCCTGACATTGCTTTTGTGCAAATTTAGTAACTAATGTGCACGTTTACCTTGCTTTCATTATTAAATTAGTGATTTTTAAGGTATAGTATGTACATATTATATAGAAAAATCATCCTACTTGTCTTGTCTGATTAACTTTTACTAAGACAATATTGTAGTACATTTCAGAACATGAAGCGCACTTTATTTGTGGGAAGAAAGATTTTTTTTGAGAGAGAGATTTGAAACAAAATTGAATTTATGATTGAAGACATGTCACAGAGAGGTAAGCAGATATCCTGACAGTTAGTCAAGGGGACAGACTCCTCACAGAGCCCAATACTCTATAGTATTGGCTACCACAAATGCAATGTTGAGAAAACATTGCAGAGAAAACAAATTCAAATACTATACAATGTATAAAAATATTTTAAAGATTAGGACCAAACAGACAGCTAAGGTGAAAATATTCAACTACATATCCATCATTATCTTCAAAGTTATTAGCTGAACATTATTCTCCTTTGTACAGAAGGACAATTTCTCCAATTACAGTACTTCAAAACAGGAAAATTCTATGATAATATTATGTTAAAAGACCAGTGAAGGTCATCTCAGGAGCTCAAGGGAAAYCTTGAGCTTTGGTTGCACCTGCACCAATGGCACCTGAGATGCTGCAGGTGAGATCTGAGAGTTCTTACTCACTGTAAGGGAGTTTCCTCGGGCCACACATTAAGGACTGCTATTTCTGGCCTCCTGAGCCCTGCAGGCAAAAGGGATTTCTAGCAGGAGGTTCCTGAGAGGCTACCGTGGCTTGGGCAAGCCCCAGGCTGAGAGTCGTATCACTGATGCCTACAACCACAAAACATCCCTAGACCAAGCTGGGTGCGCAAATGGTCCATCTCAGCCACACAAATCCCCGTGATCCTCACTTTAATGTCTTATTAGACTACAACAGCCAACATGCTGGAGCGTCTGAGAGTGCGTGGCTCTGCTTGCATTCAGCCTGATCTGCTGTCACTGTTAGTTTTACCAGCCTGTATTTCCTACCAGGTGCCCAGAAGACAACGACCGCTTTCCCACAGCTCAGCAAGAAAAAACGCAGAAGGCACACAAAGAACGATGGGATATGCCCAGGGAAGCTGGCAAGACACTTAGAAACCAGTCACATAGCTACAGCTCCCCAGAAGAAGAGGTCCGGGTGCAAACCATAGAGCTAACACCGCAGAGAAAGTGACCTCCAAAAGCAAAACGAACTCTCAGCCCATTAAGTCATTAAGACACCACTTAAGCAAAGTATGTATTTACATCAACAACTTTAAATGCAGCATTTCCAAAAAGAGGGAAAGCCGAGTGAGCAGTCTGTATTAACRTTTTACTTTTTGGCATCCAAATCTTACACTGCCTGCCAGATCAAAGCACAGATTTGGGGTTTTAATCTGGCTCTACAGACATATACTCAGTATACTCTCCAACTCTTAGAGTAAGTATGCTTATATACATAATAATGTGTTAGACCTCTATGGAACAATTCTGAAGAAACACTCACTATCCAAATAATTTATCATCAAATTTAATTTAATAAGTAAGAATAAAAATAATATAGGGGTCTTTATACTCCCTACTATAGTATAGTGTATAAAGATGACTTTTTTTAAAAAAAAGACTGTACTATTGTTTGGCTTTAGAATGTGTGCATATCCCAGTGATTACAACAAAATCAGCTTTCAAATGTTAAAGCAACTTTTGCTGCAACATGAAATATTTCATTTTTTATTTTCTTTTAATATATAAATATGTAACTTTCCAGCTGTACATTAGTGGCAGGGGGGAGAAGGTGGCTGAAGAAATGAGATTTAGGTATGTACCTGAGCGTTGGCTGTTGGCCTCCTACTTCACTCCTTACTCATTAGTTTTTACCTTTATCRTTATTACATTGTTTGTGTTAGGGGGTACGGTCTTTATTTTGTTTTTAAGAGGCAGAGGAAAATTACTACTCTTTATATATGCTGCTTCTATCCTCCTTCAGTAATCTTGGGTTCCCTTGGTCCACTGCAATTACCCCAAAGCCCAGTTATGACAACTCAGTTAACATCACCAATCMTTTTCAAATTCACTGGGCACATTACAGACCTTTCAAGATTTGTATTTAATAGATTACATTGTCTAGATTTTTTAATCTGAACAGGTCACTTCAATATTTTCCTGCAAGTGATAATTATTACGTTGATTCCTTTATAATGTGTATTTCTTGCCTTGCATATGATGCTTTATGGAATGCTTTCAAAATGTAATTAACCTAGCATTAAAAATCCCTTAAATTAGTTAAAACACAGAAATATAGGAACTCTCATGCTGAAGCAGGCAGAACTCTGCCAAAATCAGAACTGGAATATTCTRATGATGGTAAACAACCATGAGTAAGACTAAATTACTCTTTTGCACCCAATATGCAAACAATTATACAAAATTTGGTGTAACAGATGAGTTTTCCACCTCTACACCCCATCACATATACATTTAAGCAGGGGATCAACTGCTCTTGAAATGTTTGGGTTCAGCTAAAGCCTATCTTTTGTCCGTAGACTGAAACAGGCTCTCTTTTCCTTTTTGCCATGGGACCAAGAACACTTATCTCAGAGCAATCTGGAATGACAAAAACCATGCTCAGTCCTCTATTAAGAGAGAATGGATAAAAGATCAGAACATAGATTTAATCTCTATTTTGGAACAGAAGGAGCTATGTCTCAAATACTAAATGCAGCAGACATTATAATAAAAATAATGCATCTAATTCTGTATAAAAAGAAATTATTCTGCTGTGCATCTCAGCTGTGTATTGAACAAAAAACTCATTGCTCCATTTCTCACAACACAAACAAAAAGGGTTTTTTTTTTTAAACAGGCTTTCATGTAGGAAGCTAGAAATAGTTAAGAAAATACTGCAAGTTTTCCCTAAGTGTGTGAATGGAATTTCAAAAGTAATAGGCTATTATAATTTATACCTCCAATTTCAGAGATATTCATACTTGGTTTTTTTTCAGAAACACTCCAGGCTGCTGCAGACTTAGGTATGTGTAACACAATACGCAAAGCTTTTCACCTCTCATGTGCACTACTATGCCCACACACAAAATTGCAGGAGTAAGACCCTAGTGGGAACATCTAATGGTGAGAGAATATAGAGTTAAGCAGCATATATAAGCAACAGGAGCACAGTCACGGAAAACACATTGGGATGGGAAGCATTTTCATTTGCTTAAAATAATAGTGTGTTATTCTGGAAATAATTCGAATAACTTCACAAAACAGAAAAGAATTGTCATCAGTTGCTTGGGTGATATGTGAGCCATCAGAAAAGAAATTCAGGGAACAAATGGTTTGTTCCGCAGTCGTCCTTTGCTCTTTTAACGAGAAAGAGACAGCTCCTACCAGAGGAAATGACCAGATGCCTTCTCTGCACATTTGTCACCAGTGCTGTCTTATTTAAGTGGCATGCAGGCATGATGATGCATTACAGTCCCTGGCCACTGGGCCCTGTCAGCTATTTACAGAACAAGCACCTGGTACACTTCAGAGTACACGAGCACTGGCTCCATGTGGAACAAGCTTGTGGAGCACACAGATCTACTTCTGGATGATGACAGACTGCCTGTCCTATATAAATACTCTGCTTTTCTAGCACACTGCGGACAGTGACGACTACTACACTAAGGATATGCAAATCATAGCTAGATGCTACTGTTGTACTGTATACGACATGCGACTCGAGTTAGTTCCCAGGAAAGCTGGCAATAACTACCTGGTTTCAGCTGGCAGACAGTATTCAATACTTGCAGAACACTGTTTTCAAGGGAGTGTGAAAATAAAGCAGGCACACCCACTTTTTTTTTTCTTTTTCTTTCTTTTTTTTTTTTTTTTTTTTTAGGAAAAGAGAACAAAGGCACATCAGGGTAAAAGTAGTAGGTGGAGTATTTTTTTTTTGTCTGCTGTATAACTGTGTACCATGCTAACTGCAAAAACCTGCTGGAGCACAGGGGAAAAAAAGAAGAAATAGGGAACCCGTGAGTATGACTGAAATACAAAGATTACACATATTTCATTTTTTCTCTGTTCTATTTCTGCTGCATACTCAAGTATAAAATGGCAATTAGCCTAGTTAATTCTTAACCTCTCCAGGAGAGGGGAGGCTATTTTCATACCTGTATGCTTTCCAAGCTCTGCAAGAGTATCCTGGTACAAGCTCAACATCTGATCACAGTGAGCAATAACATTTTTACGCATATTGTCCCAGTGAGGAGCAAGTTCTCCCAACTCTTTAAGTTCCTGATTCCTGTATCAAAAGGCAAAAAGAGATGGCAATAATCCAAAAATTGTTTGTTAACAAACATGAAAAGCATTTCTTTACTGAAATAAATCATTAACTTGAGTCTGTTTTCATGATTCCTGTGAAATTCACTGATTTCAGCTCTGTTTTTCAACCACAAAATAAAGAATACCTAGGCAGTACATACAGTACTTGTGTTCTGAACTCATCTTGTACAAACGCAATGGCCCGCAAACTGAAATACCATTTCTTCCCTGGAGGTGAGCTCCTTCCAAAGCTCCAGAGAGCCATGTTAACAGCAAGTAAGGTTTTGTGAAGAAATGTTAAATGCCATTGTAAAGGATACAAAGTTCATTTCTTCTGCAATACTTGTTTTGCAAAGTTTTGGTAAGTTCTACTCTTTGCATACATTCATGCATACCATAAACACAATTTTAGCACCATTCCTACAAATGTCAGTCTAGCCAACATATAAGCCCCACATTCTTTACTGCTGGAAAAAAACCATTCTCCTAATACCTAATCTTCAGCCTCACAGCTGTGTTCATCAGGTCAAAACAGCAATATTACGGAAACCAAATATGTCACTAAAAATCCAAAAGGAAATCCTTCGGCAAATTATCAGTTTTCCTGTACATTCTTCTGAGAGGTGACCTGAATGAAATTGAGATCACTTTAATTTCCTACACAAACAAGCACAGTTACAGTGCATTGGGCCTTCTGTTTGCTTTCCCCACTTGCTACTTAAGTTCATCCCACATCTATCATTTTATTCTTCGGGGGCTCTGCTTTTAATGAAACTGAAAATGAAAGATCTTGAGTCTTCAGCTGTTTGGAGTTGTTCAGAAGAAATTTTGTGCAATATGATCAAATAGTTTTCTTCATTTCCCTCAAAGTATCAAGCACAGGGTTTCACTGCAATTCTTGAAAGTCTCAAAAAAGACTCCCAGAGGATAACTCTTGGATAAATGAAAGCTAGTTAAAAAAAATAAAATGAAAAAAAAAAAGAAAAAAAATCCCAACCAAGGAGGTAGCATAGGAACATAGCAAAACCTATAGGAGCACTAGCCACAAATCCTTAAAATTATTTGTTAAGCATACRAAAAAAGACCCACACTGATGCTTTTCCCATCATTATTTTCTTTGTGTTAGAGTAAGGAGTATTAGAGCAAGTTATACATGCATAATGCTCTTTTGAGTAAGGCAAGAGTGAAAATTATACTGATGACATTGGAAGTAAAATTCAAGCTTTTTGTTTTGTTATGCATCTTATAAAGTACCAAAATGGAAACAAAGATTACTGTACAAGAACTCATTGGGGGCTTACTAAAAATACATGATTACTTTTTTCTGTTTTATTCACATGAAGGACAGGAGGAGATCAGCTCCATTTCCCTTCATTCATATAAACTGGCAATGTTGTATCAYACAAATCATCAGCTGTAATCAGACAAACTCACTTTTTCCTTGCAAGTTTTAAGTAGCCTGAAAACGAGACATTCCACTGAACCAARATCTCAGGGCTTCCTCCTAAGAAAGGCCTTTAAGGCTTGGTGTGGTATTTATTTGAAGTGAAGGTCTTTCGGCACTTAATATTTGGAAGGCAACCTAATTTAACAGTTTTGGGGTCAGTGCTCTGACCTGGCTGAGCACTGTAAATTTCCTGCTGCTCCCGTACAGCAATATATTGTTCACTAGAAACAGAAAAAATATTACACAAGGAAAGGTGTATACACCAACACATCCCACCCAGGAAGTCCTCCAYGAGATCCCTTATCTCGTCTTTGCCTCAGAAAGCCCAGGTGACCATTTCTACCCAAAGAATCCCACTCCAGCCCCATCCCCTTCCACGCGGCYCTCGGCTGGGGCACTCGGCTCCCTCATCAGCACCAACAGCAGGAGCAGAACRCCCTTATCTCAAAATAAAATACCAATTGTGAGCCAAAACTGGTTTAACTGACTGCCCATGATTTAACTCCACTGACATCAATGGGAAGGAGAAGTTCAAATCTCACCATATTAATTTTCACGTGTTTTCAAGGAATGTCAAATCTTGCTCTTATCATTGTGAATGAGACTTTTATTGATTTTATCTCAGAAACACATATTTCAAGTGAAAACATAGCCTCTAGGATCTTATAAAACAACACTCCTAATCTGCAAGGTTTTATTAAAGTAAGCTTGCAGTTTTATGACAATCTAGAATATGTATAGCATGGACACTTGAAATACTGTTTTTTCGACGTTTATTTTCCTTGAGGAAATAAAGGTAAAATCACAAGTATGAAATGCAAGTATCATTTGAGGTAGATATTATTCCTCCAAAACCAGTCTTTTTTTTCAAATGCAATAATGGATCCAAGACATTTAGGATTTTAATACTATTTGTGTCATATGAATTCTTACTATTTGTCACTGCTGCTGGTGAGTCATTACAATTCTTCTGAGATATTGTTGAAAATAGGATTATCATTTTTATACCTAAGCCCCATCAACAGTACTTCACAGTACTATGCACTATCATCATTGGTTTGCATCCCTTCAACAGTAAACCAACAGACTGAAGAAACATTCTGTTTTCCTACATTAGAAGTCTAAAGCCAACAGCAATATCCCAAAACAACTTAATATTCAATCTTAAAAATATCCTTAATTTGTTTTAATAATACCCTTAAACTTTATACTGAAGCTTTTTTCATCAAAAACTTTAAAACACACTTCAAACAGTAATCACAAACAACTCCAGTGCAACAAGTYACATGACACACACAGTATTAAAATTAGGAAATTAATATTTATAATATATATTGGTTCTCCAACAGGGCAAATTGGTTACCAGTTCACCTCTTCAGCATAGTCATGAAATTTTTAACAGCTTGTAAACAGAGCAGCTAGTTCACAGCAAGCTCAATATTGTTAAAACAGAGCTATTTATCTTCCTCTTTCCCCACTGCAAATCCCCTCTCAAAGCCCTTTCTAGGTAATTGCACACATCAGGATGACAGATATTATGCTCAGCATCAACTTCAAGCCTTCCTACCATATCAAATCCAAGCTTCATCTAAATCTTGCTATTTAACTCCACAAACCATCTTCAAAGGTAGTTTTTTTCTGTGAAGGCACAGTGGAAAAACTTAAACCAACTTTCCACTGTCTCCTTTCCTGATTACTTCAGTATTTTTCTCTGTGGCCTTGACACATACGATCTTGCCCCATTTGTATCTGATCAGAAGGCTGAGGTAAACAGTCTGTCCTATTCCTCCTCCTTCACACTGAACATAAGCAAATTACCTTATTTTTAAGTCTTTCTCAGACACTCTTGCTCTTCCACATCATTTTTTTCCTTTAGCTGGCTAATGAYGCCAGCTTTCACCGATGCTTTCCCTTATGGTTGGAAGAAGTTCCTCATTAAAAATCACAGACCTGCTTTTAACCTTTTCTTCAAGCCTCTCTTTTGCAATTATGGCAGGAAAAAAAAATCAATACTGGATCCTGATCTGCTGAAAGCACTGTATACACTGATCATCAGCACGAAGATCAATGATCACTSGTACTGATAAACACCCACAAAGATGAAAAGTTGTAAGAATAAATTATGAGACTCCTCAGGATCCCACAGCAGCATTAAGAGTGTCACAGACCTTCGCTTCAGGCTCTGTTTAAAACCAGTAACTCTGAAAGACTTACCGGGGTACGCAGCTACRATCAGCGGGCACTTTGCCCGGTAGGGACTTCAGCTTCACTCAGCCTTCCCTTGCCGATGGAAAAAGTCATTTAGCAGCCCGACACACTAACGTGCCAGACAGTTTGGGACAGTCTGCGCCTGGACTCAGCTGCTCACATTTCCTTTTACGAACAGCTATATCAGGGCAACCAGAGTCTTTAAAGACTGCACGACTGGATACATTTCTAAGATTACAATCAAGTAGTTTGCAGTAGTGCAATCAGACCCATAACATAAAACTACATGCAGTTTTTTGGTTTCAAGCAAGTTTTCAGTGAAACCCACTATCAAATGAATTTTGAGCACTCAAGGCCTAGATTAATATTCTGCCTTTTGATTTATCAGCTCATGGGATTTTTTTGACCTTTTTCCACCCCCCCCCTTAAACACACCTTTGGCCCATGATTATAAWAAACTACTGAAAGTACCAGAAAGAGGCACAGAGAATTTCCTTTATTATTCATGTAGACAGTCTCTACAGAAACAGTGTCTGCTGTATGCCAGCCACTCTAATGACCACAGCAATAGGAAAAATAGCAATGATCCTCATCCCATGGGGCATGAGGCTGTAMGACTGGCTTAGAAGTGTAAATCACATTCCCAGTGAATTCTTGGGCAAAACTATCACTAGCTTCAACAGCCCAGGTGCCACTGCACAGAGCACAGGGCACACCTGTGGTCAGTGACAAAACCAAAATAAAGCAAAAACCAGCAGCAAGATAATAAAATGAGCAAGATGAGTCAGGAGAAGGTGTTCCCTCGGAGAAGTGTTTTGGATCTCCTATCTCAGGAAAAGCAGCAGTAGAAATAGCAGTTTGCTTTGTTAAGGACACAGCATAAATCTTCACAAGTTGACAGATGAAGTTGAAAAGATCAGTGTATATTTTTTTTAGATAAGAAATAAGTAAGAGGAGAGATGATAAAAGTACATAAAACAAAAATGCTGTATGAAGACAAAAAAGTAACTTTGATTCACCAGCTTCAAAATCCAGGGACAGGACTTCTAGTGAAGCAAATACAACAAATTCAAAACTGAAAAAGGAAGCATTCTTTCCCTTTCCACCAAGCAAAATTAGCTTCTAAAATCCATTTTCACGAAGTATCAGGAGCAAAGCACTTAGCAGGATTCAAAACAAGATCAGACATTTCTACAGATAATATTTTCAAAAGTTTTACATTATAAAAGCCACAAAGTTGTAAATATTTAAGAAATAAAAGCTTTGGAGTAAATATAAATCATAAGTTTTGGTGCATGAGCCAATCACTCATAAGTAAAAGCAAGTTTAGTCTTTTAAAAGTAAGGAGCCCAGGGTATTATTTTTGTCAACAAGTTTTGCTTGTTGACAGAAGTTTAAAGTATGCTTTAAAGAATACGTGTTTATTGATAAACATTTACTTGCTTCTATCCTACAGAAAAGCTGAAAATTACCCTCATTTTCCTTTACAACAAGTCCTATAATATACAGGCAATAATGCACCAAAACAATATAGCATTCTTTCCAGAAGTAAAAAATCATAGCCTTTTTACTATGTTCTTTCTGAAACAGACAAATAATTGGAGGCGGATTTAATCCCTTCTGGGGAAACTAACACAAAAAAGAATAAAAGAATATTTGTCTTTCTTTCCTGGTGATTTTCATGTAGAACTTGTCAAAGACAGAAACTGATTTTCTCTTCTTACAGAATTTCCAATAAATGTCAGGCAATTAAAAACTAACAAGAAGGTTATGTCCATCAGTTGTATTCCTTAAATGCTCGTCAATAAAACAAAAACAGAAAAACCCTAAAATCCCATTTGAATAAAACGTAACATTAAGAATATTTTAAAACTCCCTTTCTCCGTATTTATGGAGAGTACACTGAGATCTGCAGGGCTGTAAGAATTATTTATACTGTTCCTCAGAGCTGGAGTATCCTTTTTGCACTTCTACCCTCCTCCTTCCTTCATTATCCAAAAATGCAGACAGTATATAAACTAATTTAAACCCACTTCTTCCTTCCTGCCTTAAAACTCCTTTCCTTCCCATGATATTTTATTATCTCTTTATCTTTGAAAGACTTAGATCTTCAAATGGCATAATCATTTGAGGTTAAATCTATGATTCTCATTTAATAGCACAGGATAATTCTCCTGAATCACATGATAGCAGAGTCTCAAATTCAGTAATACTCAGAATGGCATCTGTGGAATTTATATTTTAATCCTAAACTGTATTTTAGTATAGAATTGTTTTAGATTTATATATTTTTTTTTGCTTTTCTGTTTCATTAGAAAATACTGGAGTCAGCTTGGGTCAAATTAAGGAAATGCTTTTTCTTACATGCTGGAGCTGAAACAGTATTTTATTCTTGTGATTGATATTAATGACTTCATTTCTTTCTTTATGTTTGGACTCATAGCTGTGGCAAGATTAACCATATTATTAACTGCATGATTACTCAAGCATCTCCACAGTTTTGTGGGCTTTCTTTTTTCTTCAATTTATTAATCATAGTGTCTCAYTCAAAATGAACAGCGATGATCTTTATGAAGGGAGTAATGCAATAAAATTGTGTAAAGATTTTTTAATCTTATCCCCTCAATATCACTAATTTATATTCTCTACACTCTCACAGACATGAAATAACAAAATTATACCCAACTTAGCACCATTAGAACCCCAGGCAAGTACTGATAAGTACTAAAGCTGGTTAACTATGTAAAAATTCCAAAGCTTGCTGTGATGAAGGAACTTGAGAGTGTTAAAGTAATTATAATCTTGATCAAGGCTACTTTTTGCTTTAGTTTTGTACTGTTACTCACTATCACAGGAGAGGCTCTATAAGAACTACCAGGTAGGTAATTCGCTCACTATGGACTTCTCAGAGATCATGGCATGCCATGCACAAATAAAACTTTGGAAATTTTAGCAGCCAGTCTGACAAGCACTGCTGATTGGTATATAGTAATTTTCTGGAGTCTTAAAAGCCGAGTGATTATGCAGAAAATGGCAAAACAAACCTCTCTGACTCATCTCTCAAATACACAATCTACTCAAAAGAAAAAAGAAACAAAAAAAAAATACCCCTCAAGCATCTAAATCTCTTTAAAGAATTATTTTTAAGTAACAGAAAACTATACCTGGAAAATCACGAGAAACCACACCAGGCTTGAAGCGCCTATGAAACAAGTTTTCAGCTTTAAACACGTAAGAAACAGGTAAACAATGACCTGACCAATTCAGCTGGCAAATAGGAGATGGATTTGAGAACTAGGATTCTCAGAAGGAAGCAATGAACAGTCTGTAGCATGGGTTTTAGAAACAGTTCCTAGCTCCAACAGGAACAGTTCTGTCWGGGGGTAGAAATTCCCTGTTGCCTATGGACAAAACAATACAATCCAGTTTCTCTGCTATAACAGAGCTATACACACAAACAGCCAGAAGCTAGACATTTCTTATTACTTTCTATACACTAAATAATTCAAAGGAAACATGTGTTAAGCAACTCACATACTCTTAATGATATAAAACTGTATATATATAYACACATATATAAATATATATATGGAAAACATTTTGTTATACTCCTTTCATATGAAATATATGTGAAATTAATATATATGAATATATGAAAATAAAGATATCAGATAAGCTGTTCAGTTCTCTCACCCTTTGAGGGAAAAATACTATGCATGCTCCACTATTTCTGTATTTAAACAGAGAAAATTCAGAATTTCTTCTAGTCTTCTCCTAAGAAGCATTTCAGTGACTATAGTTTTAAGAGATCTTTCTTTTCTTTGCCTGTGCTATTACTCTCACAGTCTAAGGGATCAGTACAAAGTTGGTATTTTACAGCTTTCAGCACTGCTGCATAAAAAAAGGTAATGTTATCTAGACCTAACTACCAAAAGCCAAATCAGGAAATGTTACTCCATTTCAGTGGAATTTTAATCAAACAATAMCAAAATAAAATCCAGCAAATTTTGCCTCCAAGTCAGACATGAAAATTCCTTAAACTTTCACAGAGGCCATCTTTYTCAAAAATTAAGTAACAGCAGCGAGATGAAGAGCACTAAGAATTATATAGTGTTCATCTATTACACTTTTATATATTACATTATCTTTTATCCTTTAAAAATTATAGTTTGAAAACTAATAATGTTGAGTGTGGAGAGATAAACAGGAATCTCCAAAATCTGTCTAAAAATTGTGGTGCATTCACCAGCTTAAAAAGTCACGACACATTTCCTCAGCATAATACTTTCACTCTACCTCTCTCATGACTTAAATACAACCTGTTTGCAAGGCTCAAATATAAATCATTTAAAACATCATATGCCAAGTTCAAGAAAATCAATGCCTATTCCCAATACATAGCAGTTCTGCTGGAGCCTCCATTTCTCTACTACAGATGTGTATTAAAAGGTAACAGAAAWATACACAACTCAAATGGCCTTAACTTCATCCTCACTCTGGAATGTTCCAGGAAAAAAATACAGAAAGAGATAAACGCAGTATTTATTGCACTGACCACATTATACTTCTGCACGAGGAAAGGATACCGGTGCTGGGATCGGAGTTGGTCCTGATGCACGAGGAAAGCTGCACTATGGGTTTCAGTCTGGAGAGAGGGTTCAAGGGAAGTTCAAGCATTTATCTTTGAAATTTGTTTATGGACTGTGACTATAAATGCCACAGGTCTAATTTAGCCATTGGCAGGTAGAATTTCCCTTTAGTCAAAGCTGAGCTTAATCTCAAGAGACTGAAAAGAGCTTTAGCAACAACCTTGAGACATATGCATACAGCAGCTTCCACTAGAGCMTCTAATTCTCTTGTTTTGCTCATCTAGGGCAACACAGGTTGCATATACAACGGCAAAGTTACATTATATGGCCTCACAAAGCTTCTGAATAGTTTATCGCAAATAACCAAATAACTAGCCTTTTTATAAGCATTAGGTTTCAGAAAGTACTTGGCTAGTCTTGCATTATAGAGATAAAAATTTGGACAAGATTTGTTTAAAGAAATATTAGAAACAAGGGGAAAAATCGTCCTTGGAAAACCTTGGAGAGAAAAATCAAAATAAGCTCTTAGTAAAATAAAACAGCAAAATAGAATTTATGGTCCTTTCTAGAACACCAGAAGAACGGTACAGCTCTAACTAAAATGTTTTCTGCAGAGGCTTGAAGGATAAAGTCTTTCATACTTTCATATTTAYGCATAGCTTGAAAAACATTTCATATTGAAGAACACGAATAAAGTAAAATATCCTCTGAAGTTAYGTACTTCAGAGCATCCAGTTAGAAAATGCAAGAGTTCGGTTAACAGTGAACACTGTAGTTTCAGCAACAGGTAGCCAAACTTTTGAGCTAGGAGAAAAGGGAATTGAATGTGCCATTTAAAACACAATACTAAACTAACTAACGTTGCACTTGGAYACTTTTACAGCTAGTTGCTTCAGAACTGACTATATCAAAGCCACAACACGAATAAAACAAAATACAGTGAGAATGACAGAGTGACCTCCGAGATAAAAACACTAATTCTTTTATACTAACTGAGGTTAAAAAAGGGAGAACAGTATTTCCCAAAATAGCAGCATCAAAATGGCATAAGTTTTTGTTTAAGAACTAATAGAAGAGTATATAGCCAATCCTTCCAATGTCATTTCACCACGTTACAAATGTAAGCAGTCTGTAAGAGCACAAATCTTTGCAATTGTTTTAYGCAGTAAAGTGCGTTCAAGGCTGAAGACCAAACCTACAGGCCCCGTTTCTACGATGACGGGTGACACGGACGTCTTTGTCCTCATCGCCTGCTAGGACCCTGCCACGAGTTGCTGCTCCTCGTGGTTGGCCCTATCTCCTCCATCAGACCAACACAATCACTTGCACTCCTTCACCCGCACACACTTTCCACTAGGCTGTAAGAGCTACTGTGTCAGCACTCAGGAAAATGATAAGCACTTTCCTCAACCTTTGAGCAACTTTTACTTGTTTCTTCCTCAATGACAATGAAATGATATTAAATACAGCCTTCTTGATAGTTGTATCAATTTGTTCGGTATCAAGGCAAAGGAAGAATACTCCAATATCATACCAGCAGACATCAGAAAACATACAGAAAGTATACCTATCACAGCTTGTCTTTATTTTAGCAAGTACTGAACGATTATTGAAAACATAAACCACAGTGAATCTTCACTGAGACTTTATCCAAGGAGATAAATACTATAACATGAAACAACAGTAAGTGCTATTACTTGCATTATGGCTTTGGAGATGATAATGCACAAGAAGTAATGGTGGTTAATGTAATTCCCTAACATTTAAAAGGACATCTACCCATGGGACAAGCGAAAATTTGGGAAGTGGATGAACTATGCAGTCAACATAATCTATTTTTATTGCTTACTGAAAAGACCTTACACATTAGTGCTCTAAAAGAAGATAAGCCATAAAAGCCTAAATATCATACTAAATGAATAAAGTATTATACCAATTCACATACGATTTTTATAACCCATCATCACCATACATAAGTATGTATCAGTCCATTGACTTTATTAAAAGCAAGATTCTGGTCCCCTGCATGCTGTTCTATTGGCATAAAAAGATCATATAGGAGCAGCAGAAGGGATAAATAAAAAAGAAAAAAGGTCCTGCTTCAGGACCAATAACCTCAGTAAACAACCACAGGCAACTCCTCTGATGGGCTCCTAAAGAGGGAAAGTATACAGGATAGCTTTGGGATGCAGCATTAGCTCACAGTGGTACTGTTACAGATGAGACCAGATGCCCACCTGTGAGAGGCAAGGCACACAGGGAGWAGTAGTATCTTTTTCTAGACCGTCTACTATCATTGGATAAAACAGGCATGCTTTTAAGCAATCCCCTGGACTGCTTGTAATTTTCCTTTTTTCTCCATAGTTTCATCAGCAGAACTTACAGATAATTCAAGGGCAGGCTCCCATTTTAGTTCCCTGCACTGGGAATTTGGGCAGCCAAAAAATTTCAGATCACTACTGCTTCCCACCTCCCTTTCCCAGGCTGTTTATACTGTGATGATCCTCAGATGTTCTATCTGACTACAAGGTCGACACGAGCAAAGCATTACAAAACGTATGAGTTCTGTACCCTTCCCTTATGCCAACTAATACAAATTAACAATAGGACAGTGATTTGTATTCTTTTTGCTCCTTTACAAACTACAATCATGTTATTTCTTACTTCTTGAACAATATGTCTGTGCTATTAGTGTTGTAAGGCACAAAGCCAAACACAATGCAGTTTAGACCCCTCTCATGTGTTGTATGTTTATAAAAATGTTAACTTTTCAGAATATTTATACTGTAAATCAGATGTTGATTCTTACATATTTAAAATAACGACTAGATTTAGCACAATTCATTGCTCAGAATTTATGAGGTCACTGATGTCTTACAAAACCYGAGTAATCAATTCTGCTATTCAGTTATAGCTATGAATACTTATCAACCTAAAAGACCACTATATTTTGCCTATTTCACAGTAAAACTTAACATTTTTAGTTCATCTCAGAGTATTTACCATCATTACTTTTTTCTCCCTTACCTTCTCATATCCTCCTTTATGTGCAGGTTGATCAATTCTTTAGGAACATGGAAAGAGAGGGTGGTCTCAGCCATCTGTTCTCGTATCTGCATCCACTTGTTGTCAGAAGTAGGGAATCTATATAACTTACAGATTGGGTTTTTTAAAACTGTAGAGAGCACAAAAATTACACCATTGCTTAACTGCGGTTATACAACTCGAAAAATCTACGACAATAATTTCATCCAAAAATATGACATTACTTGTCCCTTTCTCCCATTTCCAAAATTAAATTTAAACACATTAAAATGCTATAAAAACACTAGAACTCTATTTATTATAGAAACATATTGCAAGCTAAATATTACTACTGCAGTAGATAAATCACATTTAGCCAGCACAGTAGGTATCTTGTGAATTTAGCATTTCAGCGTAGTAGGAACGTAAATTATGCTATCTCAACACTTGACACAAAGTTAGGAAAAACTGAACACACAAACAGTGAACTTGCGTACAGTCTACACCACAATTTACCACGTGCTAGAATCTCTCACATACTAATAATAAATTGCATGGTGCAAGTGAAGCATGCCTCATGCRGTTTAGATATAGCTGATACAGCTTCCCCACAATATGAGCACACAGTCATCATTAACCCAAACAGATAGAATTCATTTACATCAAAGAAAATTGTACCATTGATGTGATCAAAAAACTGTCACTTCACAAAAATAACTGCAACAATCTCGTAGGCACGTTGTGTACTCTGTTGCCAGATCACTATTTTAGCTTGACATATGAAAACCGAGACACTAAATTCCTTAGAAGGTTATGCTGAAAAACACCATGCTTTTCATCCCAAAACTCTCATGTGTTAGCTTTTCACTAAACTCTTACAAAGATGCTCTATAATAAAGCTGGGATTCCTACTCTCTCCTTATCTTTTCCTTGGAGCCTTTTTTTCCCCCCTGTTCTTCAGTGATTTTCTGGAAGGAGCACATAGTGGAAAAAGCTGAGAAAGTAGTGTCCCACTTGACTACATCGATAATCTCACTGGGAAATAAACGCTTCTAAACAGGCACATCCCCTGCTTCGTAACTCAGGGCGACCGCAGCCAGGGCTCCAGAGCCTCCACCAGCACCTTTCCCTCCGCTCGCCGGCAAAAGCTGCCGTCGACCACAGCTCACTGCTCCCGTTATGGCCTATCTTGGCTGCTTTCTAGAGAATGAAAAACACACACCAAGTTATCGAAGATGCACAAATGGTCTGGCATACCTAATCTAACTGGTTTTTAACAGGAGTCCTTTCAGAAAGGCCTAAAGATGAGATGCCCAAAATCAAAGATAGCTGTAATAAAATGGCTGTTAGCAATTCATRAAGAAAGGAATGTTGTAAAATTTGGTGTTTAAATAATTGCTGATGTATTGTTTTCTATTCCTATGTTTCCACTGAGACATATTTTATCATTCATCTTTGATGAGAAACTGGAAGTCTTCTGAGAGTCACCTTTTTTTTTTTTTTTTTTTTTT
>NW_028186512.1:3809359-3832550 GCF_003343005.1 Rhea americana | reverse complement strand
ATAATAAGACTGTACACTCTGTTTTCATTTTTGTTTCCTATCCAGCAAAGATCAAAGCATACTGCTGTCATACACTAATTTACTAATAGTGTTTATATCTTCCTTTGTAACACAGAAGTATCATGCATATCATCTCAAGAAGGGTAACTTCAAAATTCCTCATTCTCACTTAATTTCAGTTATTCTTGTCCTCTTTTTCATTGTACAGGGCAACATGAAAACAATGGGCAATTTTTCTAGTATTATAAATAACAGAATTTTGAGACATATAAATTCAATCTCTTGAGGTATAAATGGAATAGTGATAAGCCTCTATGAAATATGATACTCATTCCCACTCAATAAGTGCCTCACAACTCACTTGAGGGCTGCAAATTCTATATATTAAAATCTAAGTTTTAGAAGAATGTCAATGTGCCTCTATGCCTACAGGCTTTAAGATCCACACAGGGGTATTTTTTCAGTCTCTTAGTTTTGAAGGTCTGATAAACTACAAGAGATAGAATGAACTGAAAATCTTTTACTCCAGTATACACATGTACCATGCACATAGGTATATACTGCACTCTAGACAGCTCTGTAAAATAGSGAAACAAGGTGAAGGCAATCTATATTTAGGCAGGCTGATATCATCAACTTTTACTGCATTGTTTACATTGTCTTTCCTTTTGCTTAAGTCCTTGGTTTTGATTGCTAATTTTGCCACACAGAAATATGTCTGGTTCAAACTGAGTATTTTGGGGAAGTTTCAGTCAAAATGGCCTAGTCACTCTGAGAACAAGGCTAGAAAATTTAGGGTTTTCTCTGATGCTAAAGTGATGAAATTTGCAGTGGAAGTTCCAGGCTTTATAAATTTGAATTTTCTCAGTAAATCTTTTAGAGATGTGCACTTACCATATCCATGACAATCTAACCAGATCTGACAGTGACATAAGCTTTGGAAAAAAAAAACTCAATGTGTAAATATTCAAAATAGATTAGCTTGAACTTGTCTTATATTTTGAAAGGCTCCACTTCTGAAAACACTTGTGTTAGTCCTGTTACTACCAACTTCTAACACTGGCTAGACTATTCACGTGCCTCTCCTAAAGGATGGCTGAATACATTCCTGGAACACATCAATGCAGGGTGCAATATGCTTAAGTGCACTGGTACCTATATTAGACAGGCAGTCTCCTGGCGACATGGAGATCTTTAATCCACATGAAGACCAGTCAAATGATATGCCAGGGAAAAAGTTTGATTGGGCAAGGAGGCTGGGAGCATATAAGGAGAGCAAAAAATTACTAAGAAAAGAGATTGGAATTCAACAAGAATCAAGAGAAAAGAGACCGAAGGTCTGATGCCTGCAACTGGTGCCTGGTGTCAGGAGGGAAGTGGAGACAACATGGGTGAGAAGAGGAAGTCACAAGCACAGGAAGTTGATCCAAGAATAAGTACTTATTAGAACAAACTTCCTTAAAGTGTTTGGGACTGAAAATTCTTTCCAATATCCTGTGTACTGTCATTTCTCATACACATCTGCAATTCTGCCCCCACATATATTTAAAAAGAAACACCAGATCTGTTGAGTACTGTCTACCTATACCATTGAATACCATGATAAATCATTCAAGCACTCTCGAGAAAGTGACTTCAGCTTTATTACGCTGCCATTCTACTTTAGAAGCTCCGACCTGTCATCTTAAAATAAAAAAATAAAAAAWAAATCAAGTATCAAACCACACTCCTCAAGCTACAGCATTTCCCCACCCCACCTCCAAAAACAATACAAAACAAAACCCCAGTAGAGGCAGCAAATTGAAAAACAACAGTTGTGAATCAGTAACATTTTCTCTGAACAGAAACATTATTGTTTCAAGATCCACTTCTCCAGATRTCATAGAGAATCAGAATAAAAGAATGGCTGTACTGAGTCAGACCAGAGCATTTGACTAACTCCATATCTTGTCTCTAACCACAGCCATAAATAGCTACCTAGAGAAGATAACAACAGGACACATATACAGGATACTCTCCCTGCCTCCAGCTATTTTCAATTCAGRGATTTCCTGAGCCACATGTAGTTCCTGTGTATTTAGTAATTCTCAATGAATTTTTTTTTCCACAAATACACTTAGTCTCCCACTGAACCAATGAAAAGAAATGGCAGCTTTATATGAGAAAGCGTTCCTGCTTCCCACCTAGTCCCAACAAATCACAGGAAAAAATGACAACATTCGTACATATGGGAAAAACTATTTTTGGAGATTTCTAGTGCCTTCTTCAGTTTGTGAAGCTGAACTAATAACTTGTCTTTCCTGTCCTACCAGGGAAACGATACAAAAAAGTTTCAATAAAGGTTTTAGAAGTTTCTTAAACTTCAATAGCATTTCTCCTAAAGTGTATGCAGCACATACACAGAATTCTTGACAGCACTGCGGTTTCAGATGACCCATATAACTTATTTGTGACTGCAGAGTAATGGAGATTCATAAACTTAGGCTAATAAAATTTTTATGGTGCAGTATACCAGCATGTAATTTTTCCTCAGTAAAAAGAGAGAGAAATAGATCTAGCTCAACACAGTACACAAGCCCACAGTTCTAGGGTTGACCTAGAATTGTGAATGCCTTGCCAACAGCTTCCTTCATTTTAAGGCACACAGCTTTCAGATCAAACTGAAATTCCCACTGCACTAACTATGAAGAGATGAATTCTCCAGTATCCAATTGCAAATAATGCACAAGTATAGCAAAAGTATGCCAYACAATAACACGACAGAAACTTATGAGGTGAATTCCATGCCCACTGAAGCYACTGCCAGTGTTGAAAGTCATTGAATGAAAAAGATCTAGGAGTGGGAGAATTTAGCAGCATTTCAGAAAACAACTCAGACATTTCTGAAAGTAAAGAAAATGTACAAAGCACAATAAAATATTAAACTTAAAAGGCTCTTTAAATGATGCACAATTTGAGTGTTACAACTTCTGTAGCATCTGATATAGCTGCCCAACAGAACACCTACCTGCATTTAGTAAAGGTAAGTCGTCTTTACCACTTATGCCTTCAGGTGCTGTACATTCACGAACCAATGCACACTACAAAAGAAATACATCAAATTTAACACATTCAGGTATTATAAAGAAATTCAAAGCTGTTATATACGACAGACTGAAGAACATCACCAATAAGATAACTTCCCAACCCTACATTTAATTATCATTTACATTTTTCTCTTTATATTTCTGTTCCAATAAAATGTAACACAATCAGAATTTCTGGGGTAAAAAAAAAAAGTCAAAATATTACCAGCTATCCCATAACAAAACAGAAGGTTTCCTACCAATATAATGGCAGAGGTTAAAATAATTTTTGACAAGTTCCGTGGTTTCAGAGGGATTTCTTTACACAAGGCARTCTGCAGAGGCACAGTGTCAGAAAATAAACTTTTAAATAAAGGAAAAGTAGGGGCCACAAGAAGTCTTTAAAATATAGTCRTAGTTTATGATTAAAGTCATTTTGTATGGAAGGAACTTGAAGATTTCTGTGACGAGATTAGTGTTTGCTTATATAAGCTATATGAAAAGTTCATGGAAAAAAATCAGCTGGTACATCAATGTACCAGAACATGCCCTACTTTTTTTTTAAGCCATCCAGAGCGAACCAGAAAGAAAAGCAACAACAAAACCCAAATTCCCCACAACAGATAGTGTTTCATGATGATAGGGAACCATGTTCCCACAGCTCCCAGAGCTTCTAGACATTTTGCTGTAGAGAACAAAGCAGAGTGAGACATGATGTGCTCTCTGCCAATCGATACCTCTGATTGAATTTAACCATCAGCTTACTCCTCCATGAGTAATTCCCTGTGTGTGGTTTGTCTAATGAGGTAGCAAACCCAATTCAGAACTTACTTCTTTGGAGTAATTCAATAGCACCACATTTTCACAATTGCTTCTTGGGACTGTAGCCAGTAATCAAGTCCTTGCTACAAATGTAGCAATTAGGACTCTTATAATACCATGATTCAACTATTCCATAAAAACCGCGGACTTCTTCGAAGACCACAGAAAATATAGCTATCACATGGATGATGTGTTTGTTTTTTGTTGTTGTTGTTAACTCCTTTCTTGACAAGTATTAGAAGCCCTAAAGATACCATTAATACCTCCTGACTCAACTACAGTTGGCACAGTTCATTAATTACAACTCAGATAACTATGTGAGAGTTGCAACAATTACATCTCAAGTAACTGAGAGTGGGTCTCATTCCATACTACAAAAYGGAAAAGTAAAACAGAAAAGTAGCCTGGATTATCAGTTCATATTCCATATCTTGTGGTAGTTTTGTAGTACGAAACAAGAAGGATTTCTCAATGTTTGCTGGCTGCTTTGGACGTGGTCCCAGCAGCTCATTGTTTTGAATGGGCTTTGGCGTCCTTTGAGAAGAACAGTTAAATAAAAGTGGAAAATGCAACCTTAAAGTTTAGCCTAAAAGCAGAGCATTGTGGATTGGCTGAAGACATATTCAGAACAATGCTCTTCTCTCTAAAAATACACTTTTTTTTGAATAACATAAAAATAATCCTTAATTTTGCCTTCCCTATAGTGTTACCAAAGTTAACTTTCCTCATCAAGAGTAGAATAAAGGAATTATCTAAAGTACATCACAGAATTAGAGCTATAAAATCTCTGTCAGTAAGAACGAGGATGCAGAGATGGAAAATCAGAACAGGGCAACTCTGTACAGGTAGATAGAGATGCCAGTCTTCATCAAATCAGGGATCCAGCTCAGTTGATTAGCCGTACAGCATCAGCCCCGAATTCCTTGTTCAGAGCTGTCATTTCCAATTCTTGCCCCAGCCCATCCTTTCCACCCATCCTCCAGTCTCTCTCACTCCTCCTAAATCCATTCTGCCCCACATCATCCCCTACTCGAGTCTCCACCACTTTAGCCTGCAGTGACTTTTCTACTGTCAAGCATCTTGCTTTTTCCAATCCCCTCCTTCCTTCCTTCCCAYGCCACACTGTAAGCACCCCAACTCCAAGCCCCTGCATACACCTGCTGCTCGACACTGCCCTATTCTAGCACTCTGAGGCACCACTGCTGTCACCCTCATTCATTTGTCCCCACCACTGTGCTCCCATGAAATGCTGCTGAACCTGCCCTTCTGCAAGGGGATTCACCTCTTCTTTGGTTCGCCTGTCTGTCATTCTGTCCAGGTTTTCAGTATTGTGGGTACAGGTTGCACTTAAAAATCCACGTGGTTGGGACTTCAAGGGCAGAAAACAGAGGAACTGTCCAAGGGAAAAAAACAATCAGACTTGTGGTATCTCTATGGACAGTATTTTGATCAGGAGTGATTAAGCATGATCAGTTGAGGTTAAAATGAGCTCTTTAGATTTTAGAAAGGGTAGGGAGTAGGAACTGAGAATAGAGTACTGCTTTGTGTGTTTTCATGCAGAAGTATTTTTAGTTTAGAGAGAGGAGTGCACACAGTATTTTATTCCAGAAATTGTTGAATAATAGTAAGTACTGAAACCCCAGGGTGGTATTAGTAACAGACATCTGACACAGYTGATCACTGTAACTTACTTTGAGCAATGAACTAACTGAATTCATACCTTTCGATCTTGCGTGTCTGCTGTGACTTGGTCTGCTTCCCCATCCTCTATCTCTCCCATCTTCACAAGATTGACTTCAATAGTACCAACTGTCTTTCCACCATCAGAAGTCCTGGTGGGGGAAAAAAAAATAAAAAGACACTTACGTAAAAAGTTTCACTCATCAGTAGCATCTCATTCCTTCAGTAAAAATGTTGCCAATAAACATTCATAGCCCTATTCATTCCATATAGCTGCAGTCGTCTGCATTAAACTCATTATTTACAACCATAAAGCAAATGTTAACAATATGGCATGTAATATTTTCTCCAAATTGCTTATGACAAGGAAAATTTTCATCATAAAACTAAGGATGGGTAGGTGCTATAAACGGTGAAAGGATCCACAAATATTGTCAAGTTTTCATCCCTGACGTTCTTTTGCCTGTGGAATGTCAAACCTGTTACGTATTATGCCAACAGCCCAACTTACTACCGGCAACCTTGCTGCACGGTGCAATGCTGTATGCAATCTGCAAAGAGGAGACATGTTCAGTATATTAATAGACTCACTGCTAAACCAAAACAGTGAAAAAAAATCTGAATATAACGTTTCCTTTTGTAGTCCCTCTGCAGAAGAGCTATGCAGAAAGCTCACTGTTTTTCCTTAACTATTTGGGAGAGGATAGTGCAGTTCCAGGTAAATTACTTTGTTATCTTCTCTGCAAATAGCCTACTTCAATCAGGCAAAAACAAACAGTAATTCAGATTTACATCTCCAAACAAAGGGTGCACACTACCCTTTTGCAGAAACAAGGTTTTAAAATCCCCATAAGATATCGAACGCTTTTTCAGCTTTCACTGGTAACAAAACATTACTCAGAACACGGAGGTTAATGGCACCGTCCATCTCCCCTTCTTTTTTGAAAGGGGGGACCAGTTGATAATAATGAGAAAAGTGTAAGAGCACTCACAGACCTGGAATCAGCAAAAGGATGCGATGAGACTTAAGTTTAGCAGAATTGCAAAAGCATAGAGAAAGAGGGAAGAACAAAAACAAATGGTTTGGGGGACAATACTGGGTATAACTTCAGACATGAAGATGAGAAGCAGTGGAACAGGACAGAAGTAGTACATAGAAGAGGGACTAGCAGGCTGGCAATAGAAAGGGAAAAAATAGTAACTTTCAGAAATAGTAATAATAGAAAAAAAGGTATTCCCAGATATAGTGTTACAATAGCTTCAGAAAATAATCCTCATATCACYGCAGTAAAGAAAAATCCCCCAAACACTATTCTCCACATGTTACTAGTAAGAAAACAGACTGTAGCCAAAGCACTGATCCACAGGTACCTCCATGCACATAGCACAGCACTATGTGGAGATACTGCAGCAGGCCATACAGCCATATGGTGATAATCCTCATCTTTGCATGCTGTGTAAGATCCCGGGTAAGTCAGTTAGCTCGTTACCTATAGTACTGATAAGCACAATCATAGGTCTTTTCAAGCACAGATCCTTATTTATTATGCTAAATCAAAAATTTGCTTTCCTGCAGTAAAACCACAAAATATAGCTACTGCTAAGCTTCAAATATAAATAATTCCTTTTGTTACAAGTCACTATACTCTAATATGCGACTCAGCTAAATGCACTCCACTTCCAACTAAAGAAATTAAATATGTTCTTACATAAAACCTTGCAAAATACACATAATTCTTCACACTCTGCATGTGTCACTACTTCATTTGCTCTGAGTGAAATTCATCACTGACAATAAAAATAAATGATTTAAACTCAACCAACTCCAGATCGCCTTACAGCCAAAGAACTCCACTTTAATAAAACAGCAAGTATATAAAAGTAAAAATAATAAGAAATTGCTTGGACTTCATTTCTTTTCTCCTTTCAATGTCACAACCAGCATGCAAGAACTAGATGAGCTCAATAAAGAGTCCAAGGAGAAAAGGAATAACAGTTGTTACCAAGTCACATACACCTTTAAAAATCAGTGTGTGTTGCTAAAAATGAACAAATTTTCAAAGSCTTACAAAGTCTTGATCAAAGCATCAAACATCCAATTCATTATCAGACAGACTTAAATATGCAACAGCACTTTGCTGTTACCCTAGTCTGAAACTGAAATATTGCATTCACTTGACTGCCAGAAGCAAAATCCTACCTTCCCTTTTTCTAGAGAACGCATTTTCCTAAGGCCAGAGASACCTGCAAGTCTAAGCCTGACCTACACAAAGCAGATCTCATTACGCTTTAAAATTACATGATGGCAAACTAGAAGTACAAATGAAGGCTCAGAAAAACTAAATTCAATTTGCAAATGAACTGAKAAAAAACAATGAAATATGTTGCTTGCGTGAAAAAATAAAAATGGAAATGCTGGTAATGATTTCTGGACCCTTTTTTCCCTTTCTTCAGGGGACTACATATTCCCTCTCACTGCTGTTATCCTACACTTGGCCTAAGTACGGCAGCGAGCACTGCATTGCTTGCCTGTACAAGAGGAATACATATTTGGAAACTTGGTCTATACATATTAAAAACATGACTGCTGTAATTTCACTTATATCAAGACCTTTCCCCCCCCCCCCCCAAAAAAAAGCTACTCCTGTTTTATTCTAATAACACATGTAGTGTTACAATTTGAAACATGCAGTATCTACAAGAGAGGATAACAGAAGAGAGCAGAACTGAACACTGGGACTGCTGCACTGTAGTTGGACTCTTTCCTCCATTTCTCTTTCATCTTCCCACACAGAAATGCTAAAGCAAAAAAAAAACAAAAAAACAAAAAAACAAAAAAAAAAACAAAGCCTCTTTTTGAATGCTACAGGCACACAAATCAAAGAGCTCTATAAATGTCCAGGGAGAAACCATCATTAGCTGTTTCAGACATTGTGAATTTAAAGTACCATTGGTGCAGGAGAGTCTTCAAACACCAGACATGCCACGCATTTAAAACTTTCAAACAACATCATGAGATTAAAATTTTGCCTGAATGAAAACTAAGGGCGAGAAAGTCAGAAATGACGCAGTGGAGAAGTAAATGCACTTAAACAAGACAAKAATCTGTATGATTTTACTTTGCACTAACACAAATGGTATTGCTCACACATACAGCCATTTCCTGCTGCTTCCCTGGACAGATGGCAGACAACTTCACATATGCACACTATTCAACAGAGCATCAGGGAAATAACTCACTGGCTTTAGGATACTTCATAATACRTTAGGTTAATATTAGCTTACTTGCTATACTTTAATAAAGCTTGCACTGATAAGATGCAGTCAAGACTGTCCCTGCCCCAGATTACTTATATTCAGGAGACRAGAAACACAACAGACCACAGGAGTCCAGTATTGCATAAACAAGGGATGACACCTTGAAAAACCTGCATAGGAAATTTTATGACACATGCACTGGGGGAATACAACACAACAGTAAGAATAAATTTAAAAAAATGTGTCAACGTGAAGAACAGCTCTGAAACTCTGGTTGGCTTTTAGAGTTGGAAAATTGCTGAACCCTTTTTTTTTTTTGTGTGTGTGTGTGTGTGTTTGTGTGTTTCCGATTTTGCATCCCAACTTGCCGGAAGTTTTATAGCACATTTTCCAAAGGAAACAGTCAACTATTAAAATTTAATTGTGGTCTAAAGAGGTTAGAACTGCTTAGGACAAGAAGAGYCAATTCCCCCATAGCTGGCCACAGAGAAATATTACCAGTAAAAAGGAGACGACAAGGTGCTAGAACAGAGATTTCTGAAACAGATTCAGGAGACACCACCCCAGTTCAGAGTCTTTGGCAGCGAAGCTGGCACACTTCCACCCTGCCCCAGCTACTCCTTCCAAGCTGTCTGGGAACCTCAGAGCTCCATCTACCACAGCACATAGCCCTGTGACCCATCACAGCTCGGGCCACCCAGGTCCCATCATCCCAACTCTCCTGCTGAACTTCATTTGAGTAAAACATTTTGAATTTAAAGAAATACTTCCATCAATGCTAAAAGCAACATTGTTTATTAAACTCTGAGTCAAACCCAGAGGCTCTTGACCATGTGTAACCTGAGTTAGCTCAGCTTTCATATTACACACATGGGCTTGCTTACCATCCCAAGGTCTTAAAGACCAGCACGTTAGCAACAATTCCCTCAAATACAAGGGAAGGAGAGAGCTAACACCAGCAGCAGAACACCTCAGCCTTAGCACTTTGGAGAATAAGAAGTTGACCCCAGCATCCAGAGGGAAAAGAAGGAATGGGATCTTCCTCAGATAAGGGGTAGAAAACCTGGCGAGCTAGATGGATTGAGAACAGCAGCCATTTGCTTTTGCTGCAGTTCTCATAGAGTCTCATTGCTGCACGTTGTTGAATATGTAAATTTAAAGCCTGCTAATTTGTTCCCATGGCCATACCTTTCTTCCAAAAAATGGCTCAAGAATACAAAAAGAAACAGATAGTGTATTTGCATAGCTATGTTAATTATATACGACAGAGTAAATGACCGCCTGGAAAGCAAAATGTATGATTTTCAGCTGTTTCAGGCTAGCAAGCAGTCTCTTTCTCCCATTCAGAATATACAACAAATGCAATTAGTACAGACTAACACATATTACTGTCATAAAATCATTTTCTCCACCAATGCAATATTTTGAAAAACATAAGCACATTTTATTCTAACAAAATTATTGTACTTGTATAGAAATGTTGTCTTCCTTCATTCTGTGAAATCACAGCAGAGTATCTCAAAAAGTACTGTTTTCAAACAAATCTACCAGTTAAAAAAAAAAAAGTTAGGTTCCAAGATAAATAATCAGTGCTTTGCAGTATTCAGTTTATTCACATTCTCAGGGCCTGAATATAATGTTAACTTTTGTGTCAAAACAAGTTTCTCCACAGCTCTCTTGCAGATCTTCCTGACCTATAAAGCCAAGCTGTTCATCCACTTCCTGTGGTGAATGACATGACATGAAGAGGCAAAGAAACAATTTCAGGATGCAGAACAGGTAAAGCGAGTTGTGTGCAGACTCAGACTGATTTTTAATAGGGAAATACAGCCAAATATACAGTGTTTTCTAGTATTTGCTTGCTAATACTAAATGCTAAGGAAGTTATATATAAATAAACCATTGTAGAAACTATATTGCGGCTTTCAAATTCTTTTTCATTAATTAGAAATGGTGAATGCAACTCACTGGAGCATAGTCATCTTTTGGCCCACTGACCTACCGGGTGGGGAGGGTTTTTTGGTCTTTTTGTTCGGATTTTCAGAAAACATAGTTTACCATCTTTATTTAAATAAAGAGATTTAGTCCAGCCCAGGTTAATGAAAAGAAGATAGCTTAAAAAAAAGAAAAAGAAAAAGAAAAAGGAAAAAAGAGAACGAGAGAGAGAAAAGATACTGTCCAAGAGAACAAAGCAATATAGCAAAAAACAAGAAATAGTTTGATCATATGACCAACCCAACTGCAATCAAAAGAGATTTTTGGGAGAATAAGACGACATCAGGCACTTTCATGTGTCTCATGGTACAGTACTTTTAATATTCCAATACAGCAATTCTAGAAGTCTGGATGGTCTTCCCATTTGTAGGGAAGATGGAACTACAAAGGAGAAGCAAAGAGAAAAAAAAAAAGGAGAGAGAAAAGGTATTGATCCTTGTTTATTGATTTAAACTTACACAATGCTGAAAAGTTTGGGATTTTGGGGAGTTACCACAGTATAGGACAGAAGGAAAACTCTAAAAATAYGTACACCCACATGTTTACTGAAATGCTACAGAATACATCAATTATAGACACCTGCAGGCTTTGGGTTTCTGCACAGTTAGCTCCATTGCTATGAAGTCCCAGCTTATAGGAAGCAAAGCCTCTAAGCGGTATTGATACTACTGCAGTTTCATCCTGAAGTAGCCTACTGTACTTCTGCATGATCTACTGAGTAGCATCCAAAACAGGTGGACCCTAAGTTTATAGGGAGCATAAAAAAAGTATTATCATCTTTTGCCTTTGCTGCTTCTTACATGTAGCTTACTGGAAATCATACCAAAAACACCTGAGCAAAAAGAACCTTACCAGAATAGGGCAAACTACCACCACTGAGGAACAGTTAATGGAAGTACTAATTGCCGGCCTTATACAAAAGGCCATAGACCCCAACCAAGCAAAAATTATGCTGTTCTCCACAGAAATACACTGTAAAAAGAACTTCTACACTGAATTTTGAATCTAAATCAACTAACAAAATCAGTCTTAATTACCAAAACAGCAATCAATATTGCTGTCATTTACAAAGAAAATGGGATGCATATTTTTAATCTTTTTACTGGATTCACTGTAAAATATAGTCTGTATATTCTATATAAGATTTCTATATATAAGAAATACAGAACTATAATAGAGAAAAAGAAGTTTTATTTTAAAATATAATTTCTATATTTCTATATAAAAGAAATATTCTGCTATTGAATATGGCCTTATTCAACAGCCTATATTATCCTGTTTGTCATTACAATCCTATGAGAAAGCTGGAAACAAGTGGCATTACACAGAATCATACATAATCCCACACATTTCAGTGTGGGAAATATGACACATAGCAAGCTCAAGCCTAAATAATTGGTATTTCATTTCATCTTATTGCACAGGAGAAATAGAAGCACTTAAGATCGGCATCTAATATACTTGAAGTCATTTGGAGTTTCAGACAAAGTGAAATAACAATCATCAAATGTCATGAGTTATTTGTTTGAAATAGTTTACATACATGAAAAGACTTACCTCAAGGTAAGGGTCAACTGTTGCTCCTTTGACTTCACCAAGTCCCCTACTCTAAAAGTTGTACATCCCAGGAAGCTTCGCTATAAACAAAATGGAAAGAAAAGACAACATCTCCATTACTTTTTGAAGTATTACTTGTTTCTTTTCAGTCCCATGCATGGAAAACTTTCTTAGGTAGGTAGCAAAATATTACATTTCAACATTCTGCTTTGACACACTATCCTACAGAAAGTTTTTGTGCATGTGACATGATTATCAATAATTTGTTGAACTCTGGTTTTATAAGCAGGAACCTTTCTCATTAAGAACAAACAGTCTGACAGCCTGACAAAATAATAAATATTATAAAATATACAGCTGCAGGAAAATTTCATTTAGTATAAGCATTTGCATTTTGAATTTTCTTCTTTACTAAGTGATTTCTGTATTACAAGAAATGTTAAACCTTCAGTGTTTTACCAATGTTATTCATGCTATAGTTATTCCTCAACCCCTTAGGCACTACTGGCTTTGTATTCCAAATATGAATATATTTGCTTGAAGAAGCTATTTTTACGTTGAGTTCAGTACAAGTTAACAGAAATGTTATATTCCTCTAGATTATAGCAATGCTTGTAAGTACCGTTCCTTCATCTCCATTGTAAGGTGAGCCCATTCATGGCAGGACAAACACTGAGAAATGTGCAAATCTAACTCGAATGTCTAAATCTAGTGTTAACCCACAACACTATATATTTGTACCCAAATCAGTTTCATGTATTGCATTTCATGCAGTGCAAAAAGGAAAACACATTCATCTTCTGTTTTAGATCATTTTTCTCCCGAGCCTCCTCATACCCCTACTGCATATTGCTAAAACCTCRCTTGTTAACATTCTTCTTACTCTGGGAACAGTGGGAAAGAAGAATCAGCCTACAGTCATTACCTACACATTTATCTTTTAATTGTACAACTATCTGTGAATCAATTATAATAAGATGAAAAGTTTGTTGATTTTTTTGCAAGAAAATATATACAAGAATTTGTTTATTACATCATACTAATTTTACTGTACTGTCAGAATGCAAATCAAAATAAAGTTCTATGGTAAATTAAGTACATTCTTGGATGGCCTAATTCAAGAAGCATCAAGTTTTTTGCTCCAAATCACTGCAGATTACATACAGACAGCAACCGCTACCTTTGGGGAAAGGGAAGAGAATCTGTTGCTACCGATGAACAGTAACGGCCTTTGGTAAAAACCATGCCCTGCTTTCTTTCAGGAAGGCCAGCTAGATATTGAATACGCAAATACTGGCTCTACACTAAGGTAGTTATTTAGCTTATAAAACACGTGGTTCAAAGCACAACACTCAATTTAGATAARCCATAACACTGGTCTCCAGGCTGGTAAACTAAACCCTCGGCTATGGCTCACTCCAGAGAGTTACACAGGTTGAAAACCAGGAAATCTTTCTCTTCGCTGGGCTTTGGCTGGAACACCAGCAGCAAAGGCAAAAGGCAGGACGCAATCCGAGAGTCCGAGGGAAGCTGGGAAAGCAGTGAGCGTGGAAAGTGCTCAACAGAAAATAAGAAAATAGTAAGAAAAAAAATAAGGCTTATAAAAAATGAGAAAAACAGCAAAGACCCTGGTTAGTTTCTGCTGCCAAAAGGAAACACATCCTTTTACAAAAAGATGCCCAGTGGGACTCGTGCAGCTCTGCTAGAACAAACACACAGATAGTCCATCCTCCTCTACGTCAGTCAGCACGACAGCGGTTTTGTTTTCACTAGAACTCCATGGTGACATATTTAACTCATGTTAGTTTTGTTGTTACAAGAGTACACCCTTCATTAAGCAGTGAGAATACATTCTGCAGCACAGCTTGTCTTCTAGCAGCCTTTCCGGCATTTCACGACATTTGAGTGCTTGTATTTGCAACCTTGCCATTTAGAAAGGGGTTCGGTCTGTTGTAATGCAGGAAGGAGCCCCAAAAGAACTATAAATCCATTTAAGAACACTAAGAAAGAAGCAATTCCTCATATGATTGTAAGCAGCAATAACACCATTCTTTTATACCGTATCCACTAACCACCTCCAAGTGTTAGACCTAGTTCAGTGTCACAAACTTAAAGCTATACGGTTTTATAGGTTTAAAGAAATCAATTTGCCTGTTTCACATTCTTAAGCTTATTTGGAATAAAAATTTTCTGTGCCTGACATAATAATGCATTTAGAAATTATCTGCAAAATTATAAAAACCGTGAATAATCCCATGACCAAAATGAAGACAGTTATGCTAACATTCAAGGAATATATTTCGAAATGATGCTGGAGATTACTTTTTCTAAGCTTAATAGATACAAATATTCTACTCTGGGGCCCGAACTGACAGTCTACAAACCAATCTAACTCTGCACATGTGACTCGGAGAGGTATGCATATTAAACTTTAACAGAACTGCTGGTGCAGCACTAATTACAGAGCAACTTTTCTCTGTAATTTTGCTATGAGTATTTATGATTATAAATCTTAAGATATGAGCCTTGAACATCTTGATGAATAAATTTTATCTAGCTGAAGAAAAAGTTCCTTCAATAGCTAGATGAAAAGTTTGAAATATATCGATTATTTCACTGACATTTAACTTACCGCCAAGCTATAGAATTTTTCAAGCACTAATTGAAGTGTGGCGAGGAAGCCCCAGTAATGCAAGAAAGTCAACACCTTCGGTCAAATTTTTTTTWAATTCAGTTATTTTGAATCTTTGCAAACATTGGGTCTGATGTCCACTCCTGTTTTTCATTTAGCCATAGGCACAATCAGACCATGTAATGGCAACCACCCCTCATTCAGACTGATAAAAGYGACCTGAGGCATAACTGGTCAAGTTGCTAGCTGAGACTACTACATCTGTTCACCAGCTTATCTAAACTTGGCTATATAGCACTGTGTAATGTACAATAATAAAAATAATAAGCACTATTATTATTCAATGCTTATTTTTACTTCCAAATTTTGAGCTGATTTTTTTCTCCCATCTCAAAAAGAACCTCCATCTGCAAACTCCAAAGACACAGACTCAGTTCAGTAATCATCAACATTTTCCCATCTACTGACCTCTGACTCTGAAACAGCTCACAAAGCTGTTAAAAACCACTTCTCAACAGACTTCAGAATTCAGCAGCTGAAGCATAGCCTGGAGGCCTYGATACACTTCTAGCAGGACCAGCCTTTCCCACCCCCGGGAGGCTCCATATTACCAGCAGTGACTAGCCTTCCCAGACCCAGAAACAACATCCCAATTCCTTTGACAAAAGCAGTCCAGATCTGTACAGAAAAAAAGTGTGTCCTTCATATATTGTCAGTGTAATTTCTTAATTAGAACCACACAYGAAAACCTGAAAGCTGAAGGCCGGGCTCATGCTCATGTGAGGCAATTGCCTCAGGATAATTCTAGCTGAAAAGGATTTTCAAGAAGTGCATGGGATCAGTCTAAGTCTATTACTCCTGCCATGATTCTTTATATACTTAACCCAACTCCAGCTACTAAGAAAAAAAAAGAAAAGCTCCCAACTGTTTAGTAGAATACCATTCCTCTTTGTAGGGTGTCTGTCTCTGCTGATGAGGTGGAAAAAACCCACTAATGAACAAAAATTGCTTACTCCAGCATCTGCTCTTGGCTCCTTGTGATCAGGTAGGACACTGGTGCGGACCTGAGAAGAAAAAAAGCAAGCAAACATCACTGTTTTTACTTTCCAATAAGAGATGTGCTCATGCATTTTTTCCCTGAGACTTTGCAAAATTTAGAACAGATTTTAAAGTGATACATAYAATTCAATCATAATCAGTTACCAATTTAAGTTCAACATCTTCTGGTTTCTGTGGAGAAGAAATTGAGTCTTTCACCATTACTCCATTTGTCATCCTGAACTTTCCTGATTCTCCATGAGAAGCATGGCTGTGCTTAGCTGTTCTTCTCTTAAAACCAGACTCTTTGGCTATAGCACGCTTGCCAGACTCGCTCACCTAGTGTTGTTTTCTGGAACCAACATTTTCAACAGAGCAATGTAGTCTTAAACAAGAGGGGATTGTACTGTAAAATTACCTATACACATTTGTATCCCTTCTATCAAATTATTCTAAAAAAACATCTTTAGTTAAGCTGGTCAAGTTTATTTGCATACACTAATCCTTATTTTGATGGTCATTATATAAATATACTGCTAAATGCTTGGCCATGCAACCTACTCCCATGTAAATTCTTAGCATAAAATACAACATGTTCTTTTCCAGCTCCAGGATGAAAGACATTTCTCTCTCTCTTTTTCCTTCCTTTCTCCCCTCAAAACCTTCCACAAGGGTCTCACTTCAGCATTCTTGTAGCATTAGTGGAGCTGCTGAAAAGGAAGTAGCACTTTCTTTCCAACAATTTCTTTAGATTGTAGAGTGTCTGCTTTTGTCACTGAAAGCATACAGCAGATTAAAAAGCAAATATTCCCCCGAGTACTYGTAGGCTGATCTGCAACAGATATCCTAATCTCCAGTTCTGTTCACGTATGAACCTCTCTCTCCCACCACTTCTCGAGCATCTTAGGGGTGATGGATGCTTGCATATGTTCAGAGAAGGAAAAGCCCATGTACTCTTCCATACCTGGGACTTCTAGATGCCCCTGCACTTTCTGCAAGTGGAGCTGCCTTATGCACAAACTCCCATCACTTCAAAAGTAAAAGCAAGGGACAATCTAGCTTCCCTTTACTACAGCATTTCCCCAATTACTGTGCAATTTTATGGGGKTTTTTTTAGTGTTTACATAATTTTATTTTGTTACATGCTGACTGAGAATACAGTATCAATTAAACAGTAAAAACGAGATCAAAGAGGAAAGGAAAACCCTCCATAACACCCTTCTAATGTGGTCTGCCTCAGCCAAGTCAGCCCACTGAGTTAGCTTGCTGGTTCCAGGATGCCCGTTTCAACGGCACACAAGGGAGGCATCTACTGCGCATTCACATCTAGCTGCTTGCCTAGCCTAAATAAGACATGTCCATTTACAGTAAGGTTTCCCAAAGAAAAATTTTAGGCATGATTTCAAAGAGACTCAAAATCACTTTRTAGCAAATCCATCAAAAAAAATGCCCACTTTGTCCCTTACCCTTGTCTCTCTCAATTCTTATATTCCAGCTGGAACTTCCTCTACACACACACACACAAAAATGTCCTTTAAAACAGAGATAAAGTTTCTTCTTTGTTATCCTCAAGATGAGAGGCTGATGGTGGGAGCCTTCCAACAAACTACCGTGGAGACAGCACAGAGGGCAGAACCACCCACAGCTTTGCCCAGATAGCTCTTACACCTTGCTTTTCCATAGGAAAAATTCACCTTCCCACTCCCCACAGATGCCTGAAGACAGTAAGGAAATGCTATAATTAATTTAACGAGGGCCAGTGTATTTCAGCAATCTGTGGGAAACCTTATTTAGATGTAATTTTATTTTCTAATTTTTTTCCGACTACTGTAACATTAGCAAGGAATTCGGCTTTTTCCAGAACATAAGCACTAAATTTTCAAAGCAAAATGTGTAATTTAAAAGTTACCTGTAAATAGTTCACATTACAACTAAAAATGCATTACTGACGTTTCTTTGTTCGCGATACTTGTCTAACCCTTCTGGGGACCAGGGAAGGAAGAACATAACTTACAGTAAATTTGTTTCTTATAAGAAATGAAGGGGTGTGTAGGGTCCATGTCAGACAAAGCAAAAAGGAAAGGGAAGGAAAGGGGGGCAAAGGAAAGAAGAAAAATCATCTGTGTCTTTTTAAGGAGATAAAAATCACTGCTAGCCTAAAACACGCAACACTGGGCCGCACGCAGAAGTGAACTCCCCGGGAATTAACCCTCCCTTCTGTGCGTGCACGCACCCCCGCGCACTTTAAGCACAGAGCCACCACCACGGAGCTCGAGGCGGCGCAGTCTCGCGCCCCTCGCGCTGCCTACTGCTCGAGTTCCCAAACACAYATAAACTGCCAGAAGCGCACAACTGTCAGGGGGCCCTTACGGTGTGCGCGCGTGGGCTCAGGCGTGCCCCGTTACAAAGACGGCTTGCAAGCAAAATCCCCAAACCCCAAAAAGCTCCAGTCTCAAACTACAGAGTAAAAAAGAGAAAAGGAACAAAGAAACAGAGCATTTTGAAGAGTAAATACTMTTCCAGTACATTACTGATTAAACAAACAGCTGTGCTGTTTTGAAACCTTGTCATAAAGCAACTTTTCCCTAATGCCCCAACAGTATGCTAAAATTGAAAAATCTAAATACAAACAAAGAAGGTAAGTTTTAATTTCAAACATCCATTGCTGTCTTAGTTTTCTTACTTTTCTCATTATTTACTCTATTTTTTCCCATTAAAATGCAAACCTTTGAACAGTGAATTTATTCAGGACTGGGATAAGACTGAACCTCCCTGGAAAAGCATACGTTAGAGTCTTACCTTCTGAGACAAAACAGGTATGAAGAGATCAAAAAAGTAAGCAAGAAGTACAGCTTATAAACTAGGCCAAGTGCAAAATATTTACAATGAGTACTCATTCCAGTGAATCAGTGTTTGTGAAACAGTATGACTATTTTGTATACATTACTATTCGTAACACAAGTGCRCAAGAGTGAACACTGGTTATGCACTTCCATTTCTTTAAATCACACACAGAACCATGAATAAAGAGAGTGCACACACGTATCAACACGTAAGTATCCATCCTCATACTGTTCTASTGCATTTATTACAGACGTATGCAAGTATCAAATTTCTCTTCAGCTTTAATTAACTGTCCTTCAGCATAATGTAGCCTCATATGACAAAACATCTGAACATTTCTTTTGGACACTCATGGCAGTCTGTGTCACATCCGCACACTGCCAGAGTTCAGCAGACAGAATYGTTATCATTACTGAAACATCTCTGCTACTAGAGAAATGCAGTGTTATAACACACACACACACAACAAAAAAAACTTTTGCTTTTTTTCCACACTCCTCCTAACATCTCGCTGGCAATTAGTTCACAAGACAACCTCACTTCTTAGAGTACTTTGTATCTGTTAGTTAAAGCCTTTGCTTTACAGCTTATGATTGAAGGCCACGTTTGCAAGTCACTTACATTTTACAAACAAGTAACGCTAGATCCTCCCTTTCTCAGTTACTCCAGATTTACTTCATCATATCGCCATGGGCTTCCAGTGGGCTCAGAGCCCCTGCTGCTGTTGAAGCGCTCTGTTCTGTTACTGCTCCAGGCACCTCGCAATAACCAGGTATTCAGCGCCCCGGGCAAAGCACAGGGCAAGAGACCCCCAAGAGCGCTCATTGACTTGGGCACTTCAAAGCCAGCACCTTCTAGGAAGGCACTCATGATCTGACTCCCTCAGTGCAACTTTGGTAGCAGTACAAGTCAGCCATACGGGCAAGTAAATCTACTGTTGTGTTGCCTGGAGGCTTTACAGGAYGGGGACTGTCTGCACCTTTTCTACCCTTGCAGTCCCTTTTGCACAGAAGTCAGGCGCCAAACTCTGCTGGCACAAGCCCGCTCCACTGAAGGCTTACACAGACCCTCGGTCACCATGTTCTCCACCAGCGAGCCAGCCATGTTGCACACCCCTTCAGAGTCAGGGAGCATCCGTATTTCTTCATAATTATTCCGTCACAGAAGCTGGAGCCTCATGCTCGTGTGCTCAAAGAGCTGAAACTGCTGRAACTGAGACTTAGATTCTGCAGCAATATCGATCAGCTTTTATAGGATAGCTCCCCATTCTAGTAYGTATCACAAATTTATTTTTGAAAGAAGATATTGATGAGACACAGCACATTTACCAGATTTCCCTTCATCAAATAGATTAACAATTTGCTAAAAGTTCAACTTACATAATGTAGTCAGGAAAGGAAAAAACTTCATCAGTCTTTTGCCAGGTACCTGCTTACGTGATGGAGAACATGATGCTGTGACAATTGTTTTCCAACCTTTATTTGCACAATTACTCCTAGGAATCCATTTAAACTRAAAAACTAAATCCTTTTTTGGTAGGCATATCTATAGAGACAACGTACTTACAGTGTCAAAGGAAACACCTCTATACAAAGAGACTAACGAATATTAAAACTGGACAAATTTGAAAACAAATAAAGGGAAAGTAAACGTTACCAACCATACTGCAATGCTGCAGTGTACTTTCATTACTATTCATTTTTCCAAATTAATTGCCTGGCACCATATTAAAATTTCAAACGTTTATTTACCTGAAAGGRCAGGAGCACCTGTGTACAGTTGGATACATTTTATAGGTAGTGACTGAGGGACTAAAACACAACTCTTGCAGAAGCATTCATCTCTGCAGCACAGAGCACGATTTACAAGAAAGAATATGAGGAAAATAGAAAATATGAAATTCTTAGTCTCTAAAAGGCATCACAAACTGCTTTCCTTCCCAACTTGTCTGCAGCTGAGTATCTTTGTGCTTCCCTGTGTAGGCTGCATCCTTACATGCTTTCCAAAGATGTGTAGGAGTACTTCATTTACCAACACATGGCACAAGATAAGCATTAGAAGACCTTCCTGAGCAAAGGCTGAGGTCAGCAGGATTTAACTGCTTGCACAGGAGCATACCCAAGTGTGTGGATAACAAAGARAAATAACGAGAAGATATTTGGTCACAAACACATTTTTCTTTACAGCTAATGCAGATGATGACACCTGCCCTCACAAAACTGAAAGCCATACTGCAGGAAGAACACATTGCTAGAGAGCKCTCTCTCTAAGAAGTGTTTCACAAAAAACATGCCACTTCTGCAACATCCAAGTGGAAGCTGGGATACACCAAGTAACAGAAAAATTCATACAGCAGAAGAGATTTGCRACATGCTACAGAGAATTAGATCCATCAAGGCTTACTAACACAAGCTAACTGCTACCATTGCAGAGCTGTAGTATCTCGTACCATGCCTCTGGGCAAAACGATACCAACTGTGTCCATACCATGGGTYTACAGGAGCTCAGACTGCAGGACGACTTCACTGCTCAGGTACACGGCCAGGCTCAGGCTGGCTCACAGCTTCAGCTGCCAGCACCGTGAGTCTGCCACGTACCATGCGGCACTAAGAACTCACTGTACTGAGGACGTACCAGGAGGGAAAAAAAGATGGTTCCTACCATCGCTGTTTTTCCCAACAAAGCACTAACATCACATATACAACTTTTYTCCCAGTGTGCCCTAAAACTGAAACACAGAAAAATGAAAACCAGGAATTTGAAACAGTTATAACAACATCTCTATCTAAGTCTGTTCTTTTTCATAGCTGTTCATATGATAAATAACTAATCCTTGAAGGCAAAGGCCCAAGTTTGATTTATCTCTTGCAGTTAATGTAAATATGAAAAAACTGTCAAAAATCTAGCCACATAAATCTAAATAATCTTAATGTTTGCAGTGTATGGCATGAAAAAACAGAACAAAGGAAACTATTTACCGTATTAATATAGTACATAGCATGAGCTCTAGGGTTTTTGAGCTATTTGAAATAATATTTTTCCCATTGAGAGACAGAGATCTGTCAGCTGTAAGAATATGTGAGAGATTAAAAGTGACAAAGAAAAATAGTTTCTATAAGTTAGAGATAATTAACATTTAAGCCTTAGCATCATTAAAAATAGATGTTCTTCTGCTATTAGTAATTAATTTGCTCTTCACTGCGACTTAGGGTACAGACACTCTGCTGATAYTGGTTGCTGTTTTTCGCTGCTTTTAAGGGAGAAGAAAAACCCCATACACTGCCGCACCCAGCTAGCCCTTAAAGGATTAATGCAGACTTATGCTGCCGAACATTCCTCTTTTGCATGACGAAATCATTATCACTTGCTCTGCGAACAGTTGTTAGCAGAAGATGGCCCTTGCACTGTGGTTTCAGGGCACAGTTTGCCTCCACGAAGAAGGAACCGTAYGAGCGACGGTTCAGCCACTGCAGGAGTCTGAAACAGCACCGGGTCACAGAGCTGGCGACTGCAACGCATCCGGCCGCGGCAGGGGAGCAACACGGCAGCCACCCACCCACAGAGTCCCCCACAGGGGAAGTGCTGACCGGCGCCTATCAGCCAGCCYTCTTCTAAAATTCAGATTGCTGCAATCATTATAATGAGCGATGGTCCCGCAGCAGCGAACTACGAGCATTTTCTCTGTCTCGCAGTTCTCCTGAACAAAGCCTAATCATGTAAAAAAGAGCCTCATGTAGTCTTTCTTATATGAGTACAAGATAGGCATTCCCTCAGCTGTATTTTTATATACTGCAGCATCATGCTTCAGGTATTCAGTCTTTTCTAACAGACAATAAAGCCCTGTTACTTTCAGTGTGTTAGCTGGCCTTTTCCATGATGATTTCAGGGAACCACTCCATATAAAGCTTTCAAAGTCTATTGCACACTGAGAAGAGCCTGCAAAACGCGAAGAGTACAAATCCAACTGAGAATGCCTGGGATGTCTGTTCTTCCATACTTGCTTTTGCTGTAAAATAAAATAGCAGAAGGCAAATTCTAGCTTCTGTCAGCAAGTTGGTGATGGGGCGTTCTTAAACATATTTGGCTGTTCGTGTATACGGTTCAGCCAACAGGGAGTTACCTGCTCAAATCCGAGTGTCTCAGGTTTGTTATTACAATTCTACTGTCAGAAGACTACAGAGGCAGACCACAGTGCAAAAAAGCTGCAGTACTTAGCTACTGCCAGGGAGTACAGGCCTAGACATACTGAAGAATTATATCCTAAAGAATACTCAAGAACAATGGAGAAAAGACCTGAAAA
>NW_028186512.1:3806281-3809319 GCF_003343005.1 Rhea americana | reverse complement strand
GTTAGTTGTACATGTTGCTTCAGCAAAACATGACTGATCTGGTAATCTCACAGTCTGTTTGTCTCGGTGGACTCTAACCCAAGGGCTCTCAAGTTCGAACTTCAGGGAAACACCCCCCTGCCCCAGAATGAAAGTGTTCAGCATTGCTTATGTGGTTCCAGGCAGCTGGACAGCAAAAATCCCAGTTCTCATTTCCGTAGACAGCATCAGAAAGTCTCTGCCAAGAAACCATGCTAGAGAAGCCACGGAAAGAACCTGTGCTCAAGCCACTTATTTTAGGGGGTGCTTCAGAGGATACAAGCCAAGGGTGGTGAGATGCATATACAGCTGTCTGATGAATAGCCAARGAGTTTTACTGTGCTCAGTCTCACTTAAATATACGACTCACAGCATAAAGTCAGGCAAACATTGCTYGGCCAATCAGATGAGCTTGATAATAAGATAAAATTATTATAACRAACTTTTGCATCAAAACTTGAGTAGGAAAATCTCACAATGACTCTGGATATCTTGAAAAAACTAAGCTGAAATGCCCATTTTTTTTCTTTTACTGAAAAAAGTCTGGTTTTGCATATGCTAAAACTTGCATGTGATAGTTTGCAGCTATCTGCTTAAAAAACACATTAAGTTCTTCAGAGACCTTATTATAAATCCAAACATGCCACCGTTTGCACTGAGGCAGAAGATACAAAACTGTCATTTGCATTTAGTGTGAGTATTTCTAAAACCGYCAGTTCTTAAAGACTGCAACCTGTACTCAAACCCTCTAACACTCTCCGGGCAGTTGAGGCAGTGTCACCGCCAGAAAGAGCCTTTGTGAAGATTTAAGATGAGTAACACCCCTTCAGCCACGTCTGTGCCGCGTTTACAAGCGGAGCCCGTCAGTCAGTACTCTGGACGTCAGCAGGAGACGCACCCCGAGAGGCAGAGAAAACTGCTGCAGCTCTGCTGCAAGTTATAATGCGCTAAAGGTATACAGCACCTCCTGACTAGTCACGTCCCCCTCTGAAACAGCAGCAAACCTTTAAAAAAGCAATCAAAAATCAGAAAGATTGTTCCTGAAACTATTGCTGAAATAGTTCAGAGTCATGTTCTAATTTGCATCCTAACATTATTCATGGAGATTTTATGCTAATTTTCTCTTCTGCCAATATCATCTTTTAGCAAAGCAATTGTTTCCTCTTCCTCGTTCTGGCCTCTTGATGCGCTCACACGAAAGCAACCGTATCCCCCTCTCGCGTTTCATTTCATGAGGCTAATGAGCCGAGCTTTTGCAACCCGCTCGCGTGYCCGAGAGGCTTTCCTTTCCCCAGACGTCCCACCTGCCCGAGTTCCAACTCGTTTCTTGAGCGTGACTGACCGAATTAGACGCAGCTTTCCAGGTAAGGCCTGACTTGATCGGTCTGGGAATCCAATTTGCCCCTCTCACCGCTGCTATGCCTGTTGCTCAGTCATGTTTTGATCAACCTGTGTTCATCTCCTCAGCTGCTTCCAAAACACGAAGCCTTGTCTCATCCAGAAAGTTTATGTTAGTACAAAACGTAGGGTCCATGTATTTGCAGACTACTGAACTTCCTCCTGTTTCTATTATTCCTAGCCCTGAGCTCCTCAGTCCAGCATTATGGCTCCCTTAACTGACATTTTTTTTCCTTGGGAGATTAGGAGCCTTCACAAATCTAATTTTGTTCTAATAAGAAGCTGGAAAAACTCTTGCATGCATTTCCAGATAAGCATGGAAAAAATATTTATTGTATGCTCAGTGAGGATTTTTCTTCTGTTGCTATGACAGTGTGCGACAGTGTTTCAAAATAGTAAGAAAGTTGCCGAGAGGACTGAAGTCTGGTGTCCGCATTGCATAAGCGATGGTAATTCTCCTCTGATCTGGGTAAGCTCTCTCATCAGATACACCATGCTAGAAGCTATAAATATGAATTAGACAGATAAGAGGGAGTAGATAATTTTTTTTCAGGCTTCCTATGAGCTCCTGCTTTCTTTTACTGAGTAGACACGATCTACACATTAAGGAAAGTTCAATTTCGCAAACTTACTGTCATACTTCCCTAGATAATGGCCCTTCCAATCTGAACCACTGCAATACTGTCACACACRAAAATGTGTGTCCACAGCCCCCATATGCTTCAACTACCTTTTTAACAGTCCACACATGCTTTAGGGGAGCAAGGATTTTTCTCATAGGAACCTCTGGATGTTCCTGGGCACCCAAGAACTACAGAAACCCATTCTGACTTATCAGAAAATAAATTMAAAAAAAATCCAAATATGTCTTTTTTCTTCCTTTTTAGACTCASATTTCATTCCAACTTTTTTAATACGTAAGAAACAGTGTTGGGTGTGTTAACATGTAAAAAACTACTTAGAGCAGGCAGATGTATAAATTCATTTTCTCATGAGAACACACATTTTGCCTTTGGACTAAAAAAAAGTTAAACTTATATAAATTTGCAAAACTAGAATTAAGCAAAACTTTATAATATAAATAACCTACTTGTCAACCACCCTTAAATAACCCATCTTTGAGTGTGCTCAGACCTTTGCACAGGCCTCACACTCTGTTCTGAGATGAGAAACTGAAAGGGTTTTTGGTGTTACGTATGTTAAAAAATGAGCAAAAAGTCACTGCTGACTTCAGAAGTTTTGAAGATAGTAAAAGCCTCACCGCTCCCATAGTTTCAAGTTTCYGCTTTAAAGGCAGAAACCTCCAGATTCAGATTTGGGGTTTCAAAGAGTGGTTATATTTTGGTATACTCAGGCAACTAAGGACAGTTGCCTGCATACAGTCTATGTCAATCACATACAGCCCCTGTTTACTTATCTGTTCTTCTCACTTGTAATAACTTACTTCCAATCAGCACAAAAACCACTTTGTATGCAGTGCAGAAAAACTGTCATGTGCAGAAAGTGTCAGTGCAGAAAAGTGTCATGTGGTATCTATCCAGGTAGATACCACCGGCGCCCTATCTATTTCTGCCTTTTTTTTTTTTTTTTTTTTTTTTTTTTTTTTTTTTTTTTTTTTTTTT
>NW_028186512.1:3779166-3805916 GCF_003343005.1 Rhea americana | reverse complement strand
ACACTGAAAAGTGGAATTTTTTCAGGACTGCTGCAGTCATCTTTCAGCAGCAAACAACTGATTTCTGTAAAACATTCTGGGGAATAATCTTAGCAGAGATGTTTAAGTCTGAAATTTGACCGTGCTTACATTTTAAAGACTCTGCTACAGATTCTTTCTTGCTTTTATCCTGTAACTTATTTAAAATTTTAGCAAGGTAATATTTGCTGGGAAAGACAGTACCTGACAATCTGATACAAGATGGAAAAAAAAAAGAAAAGAAAAAGAAATTTTCAGGTAAAGTCTTCTTTAGGGACTCGAAGCTTGCATGCCTAGAAATTTGTTTTTTTCCATCATATCCACTTGTTTAATAAAAGACTATCTCAGCTCTGCCTTAGACCACCACGGCTACACAGTATTATATACACAAATTGACACAAGCTAAGCCAGAAGGCCGACACACACTCTCCATGATCTTTTCTGACATTTCAGAAATCAAGTCATCTCCATTCCAGCCTGCCAGACACCTAATTTCATTGCAGTATTGAAATACCAGCTGCAACACTACAGCTTATTTAACCAAGTTGCCACGACCAGGAGACAGGAGGGTTAGCGCGGGACGGCCAGGCGCAGCTTTTCCCCTTCCCTGCCCTACTTCACCAGGGCTCCCTGCTCTGCCGCCTCCACCGTCCCCAGACCGCTGCCTCGCTCTTTCCTCCCACACCAAGCGGCACGAAATGCTGTAGGATGCAGAGATTTTCGGCAGGCTCCTGTCTCAGGATGTGCAAAAATTGACACCTGGAATGGCAAATGTTTTAAGGAGCTGTGTGTATCAACGCCACAGGAGCAAAACTGCTGTTTTAAAGGAAATAGCGCCTGTTGTCCTGGGGAGATATATGAGGTTCCATTTAATTTGGGTTCAGAGCTACATAAATTGGCTTATGGGCCATACTTGTATTTTAAATTATTGATTCTCTGATCAAAATAAATATTAGAAATTACCTAGACAGTGAGTGTGCAGAAAGAGTAGAAGAGGAAAAAAGCACATTTTATAGTAACGCTTTTCTGTCATGTAGATTAGATGACAGGGATTTCGTTTCTGTCTAAATAAATCAAAGGAACAGATACATCTTGCCATAGAAGATGGAAATTTGCACAATTTTTAAAGGCTGACTGCAGATACAGCAACATCTTGAGAAGGACTTTTGCGAACAAGCCGAAGGCTCTATTTCATACGCAGCATACAAGAATAGTCCCACGTTTTCAGAAGTATAACCTACGCATCCAAGCAATTTTAATCAACCAACTGTATGGCAACGCCACCAGTTACACCTGCACACAAGTAATCTGGGGAAGCATAGCAAATAGAGGGTTCAGCATAACGACACGCTCTTCATCTTCCCTTTCTCCCAAGGACAGAGCAGCCTGCAGTTTTTCCTCACCTCTGTCCTGAGAGGGAGGAGAATTCCTTTTCCCCAGAACAGGGAATAATTTTTTATGAAAGAAGTATTTTAATGCAATATGAGTTACATGAATAGTAGTTATACACGTAAAATATGGTAATCTGTTCAGGCTGAGGACAGGTTGTAATATAGTGCACTGAGGAGCGTATTATCCTATACACTGCCAGGATGGCGGCAGTTCTAGCAAATTAATGTTCAAAGGTTTCCCCTTCCACAACTCATATCTGAAAGTGAAAAAGAAGATATGCGACAGAGAGAACAGCTTATATGTAAAATAATAAATAAACTGTATTCCTAGAGCATCTTCCAACTCATTCAATAAATTCTGCAAAATGATTACAAGCCCTCTGCAGCCACTGTGATTATGCATCAGGCACCAGACCTCAGACAGCTTGGAGCTGGAACCCTTGRAAAAAAAAAAAATAGGAGCAACACAAAACTGCACTGGATAAAATGCATGCATCTTTAGCTAACAAATTTTGGGAAGCTTTTTAATGCACAAACTAATTTAGCATGAATATCAAGGCTCGTGTACCTAGTTTTCTAATAAAAGTCATGCAATCTGCAGTAATAAAAAGCATATCCAGGTGAATAGCACAATTTCATTCAGAAGCAAACCACATACACAAAACCAACAACCAAAAAAAAAAAAAAACCAACCACAACACCACCCACTCCAAAACCAATAAACTAAAACCACCCCACGTTTATGGATTCTGCTTCTCATGCTACAGTTAATCAGCCCGGATACTCATCTAAAACACCAYCAGCACATGGTGCACATGATGTGGCTGAAAAGAGAAGATGAAAATGTAACTTGGAATATTAAATTGATTTGGACCAACTCTAGTTAATGCCATAACCTGTTCCACCTACGAGTGGAAGAAATAATAGTAAGAAGACAAAACAGCCAATGAGAAAGAAGTGCATTCATAAAAAAATAAATTCAGAATCAGTCAGGTTAGCGCAGGTACATGAATTTTAAGTGCTCTTCCAGCATCACCAACTTGAAGCATGCGTGCTTACGTGAGCAACTGGATTCTTCTAATGTTAGTATTTTAATCACTCTCAACAACTGGTTTTTTTTTGAGTAACAAGGTTTATTTCTCTCATCTCAGATAATTTTAAGTTAATATAACAAAAACAATACAATAAAAAGCAAGAGTAAACAGATAGCTGCCTTCTCTAGATTGTGTTAAAAGTTCCATTAGTCAGGGGCTTCTTCCCAACCATTCTATAAACTATTTTTTTAACTGAAGACCATTAAGAAATCTGTATATAGGATACATAAAATTTCTAGAGAAATAGGCTACAGAAAGTTATTTGCATTGTGTTTTAGTCCCAAGTTAACTTTATTAATTTTATCATAGTAGATGTTCATTTATAAAAGCACTGTCTTAATAAAATTACTTTTCCATAAATCCATACAAAGTAGTCACAAACTTTAAAAGTTAATCCTATAGCCTAGTTAAAATTAAGAAAAAAGAAAAAATCCTCAGCTATTTTTGATTAATAAGTGTAGCCATCCTTTTTCTTTAATTTGAATTTTAATGTCAAAATTCACCAGTAAACTAACAGTTCAAGAGTTAATAAATTAAAACAMACACACTGTTATCACTTCAACGTTTACTTATACTACATTCTTTCATTTGGCGTGTTCAAAAGCTTTCAATGGAAGTGTTGAAACTCATTACTACAGACAGGTATAAAAACAAGCATATATAGGAAAAACAATCATTTTAAGATGCAGACAGTAGAACAATCCAGAGTTGGTAAAGCATTAGGTGATATACTTTCTGTGTGAATCCACCTCAACTTCATACTGATCCAAATCTGACTTTCTAATGACTAAATTGTTAGTATTGGTCTAGTTGTCGAAGGCAGAGGTATTCTTTTCACACATCTAAAAAAAGTTAAAGCTAACATTTAATTAATCTACAGATAGAAAGCCCAAGAATGGACATCTGTTCATTCTGCAGGCAATTCTTACAAATTCAAGTTGAGGAACATGAGAAATGGGTTGAGGGGGAGAAAGAGGAGCTAAAGGTCCTGAATCAGGAAAGTACTCTATTTTAATGCATTATTTTTAAGCAACTATCTCAACATCATTGCTATACAAAAGTAAAAGAGGGAAAAAAAGAATAAAACATTAAAGAGGAAATTTTCAGATTTACATTTACCTGAATGAGAAACCTGCCGACTGATGAACTACATGAAAAAATGAATACTGATACAGTGAAAAACAAACAAGRAAAAAAGACATTTTAAAAGCGTGACTAGAAACTGCTTACAGTAGGTTATTACACCTTTCCGAAGAGTAAAAATATCCCATATTCATGTGTACTTACTCCACTTTGTGATTTTTTTTGCACAGCACTAGAATCACTAGTATTTGCCTATTTGAAAATAATAATTAAACTTTCCTCAAACTTGCAACTTTTCACAAATTATGCACATTTATTGTATCATTTGTACCCAGGTAATTTTTCAAAATAACAAATCAAAGCAGTCAGAATCCTTTTCAGCATTTTGACCAATAATTCCATTAAAAAGAAAATCAATAATTATTTAAAGTATTAAAAGGGAAGTAATAATAATTCTTACATAGCCCATCCAATGAGTTAAGAACTTAATTGGAAAAAAAAAGTCAGAAAAATCAAAATAAGGATTCCCATACAGATTTACTGTAAGTTTTTCTCTTTGCACATAAATGTGAGAGTCATAAKAAATAGTGTTTATTCAGAGGTGTAAGAATGAAAGTGTGAAGTCATCCCACCATGTACAAATTGCTTATTTATACAACTTCAGCAACATAGAGGCCAATTKCTTTCTATTGCATTCTATAATTTCATGAAGTCATCTCTGCTCAGTATTTAAGCAAGACCAGACCTTAAGATACTACTTATTTAATACTATTATAACTTTAATTCCAGATTTGTCAGTCCAAGCACCATTGAAATATCAACATCAGCATAAAGGGTACTTAATTAAATTCTGTATCTCTTGTTTTTGAGAAGACTGGAGTGGAATAAAACCAACATTAATGTTCTTTATTACACCACTCCCTACAAAGATTAAAACATACTTGGACTTATTTGAAAGTCCACATTAAAAAAATAATAGCTGGATATTCTTTYAATATTTGAAAGGAAAGCCCCACCATTGGTTTAAATTGCATTGAGGCTTCAGCTCAAGATAGTATTTGGATTAACACAATGTGCACAGCAGGTCTGTTTTAGACACTGCAKCTTAAAATTCTCACGCACACAAGCATAGGCAGACAGTGAATTATGCACCGCTATACACCCATCACCGCTCCACAAACCTGCAGGTACTTTACAGTTGCTTATATCTTAAGGGGGACAGTTTGAGGGCATACAAAGGTCTCCCAAAAATCCAAAGAAATCTCGAGGTTGCTCTGAGTTAACAATACTTGCCTTCCTCCTCATATAAAAGGAGAAACCAGGATCCCATGAACGAAATGCATGAGGGATGCTACACCAACACAAAAGTGACAAAAGTCCAGACCTCTGGGATGGGATGGGAAAGCCCAATCAGTGTGCAAAATAGCCAGTACTTAAAATCCAGAAACCTTTCATCTGTCACCATAAGTCTTTTCTGATCTACCTTCACTTCTGGAAAGCCATTCAAAAAAAAAAATAATAATAATAAATTTAAGACTAAACATCTAGTACACTGTCTCTTTTCCCTGCAGAGCTAGGTGCCCAGGCTAGTGCATTCCCCATATCACAAGCCCAAGACACCGACACTCTGCTCCCCCACATCCTTTCATTTCTGTCACTCTAACTTTTGATTTCACCACCACAATTTAATTCTGCAGTTACTTACTTCCCCTAGAAAGCTTCTTTGTTCTCAGCGTGTATCAAATTCCTCCTATGAAAACAGTGCAGAGGAAACACTGACGCAGTGGAAGCAGGCAGCTCTTGAACACCTACCAGGTACCTACTTACCAGCTCTCACTAGAAGACACGAAGAATCGCATTTTCAGTCTCTTGTTAGAAGGAATCTTTCCGCTTACACTACYCCCCAGGGGGTACAGTCCTTACTTTTCTTCAAAACCTCACATATGCCAACCACAAGTGAATCTATTTCTTAAGGTCTTTTGCTCCTAGAASAGAAGATGATTTGGCTTCTCTCAACTACTGGATCGGGGCAAGCCCCTGCACAGGGAGGTTAATGTTTACATCCCATACCTGGACCATATTCATAAGGACAATGCACCAGAGGCTATTTTCCAGGGCTTATGTATTCCTCTGAACAGAAAGTTTCCTGGACTTATGTCACACTGAGTCTCTTAGCTTGTTCACTACCAAGAATCTGACACTGAACTTGGCAGTAGAAGCTTTTATTTCACATTATTATGAAATTTTGCAACATACATGCGTGTAGAATAACAGTAAAACATATTACCCATTTTACTGCATAGGCCAAAAAATAYGTAAAGAAATTCCATTTTTAAAAATATTATAATTTCCCCCTTTGCAGTTCGATTTGAAAGCACAGCTGTCAGAGGCCCTCTGAAAAGACCCACAACTGCTGAACCATGTGCATCAGGACAACTTCTGGTACATTAGTTTGTTACATCCATGGAATATCCAAATAACAGAGCATCTCAGTCCTTCTAACTTCAATTTGTACTTTAAAATGCTAGTGATGTACAATTAATACTTATTTTAACTTAGTTCGTCCCAAAGATGACGTCAAGAAGCAACAGTTGGAAGTGCTAGTATCATCAGCAGCATCGCTGTTTCTGTGGCCACAGATCGCCTATTAATCCCTAAGTATTCCTACCTAGATTGAAGTCTTTCATAATCACGCACTCCAGTCTATAAGTGCATACAGTCAAGAGACCTCCTGCCAGTACTACAGCTACCACCACAGCCAAATAAAATACACTCCAGAAAAACTGCTTCAAAAAGTCAAGTCTGAAAGCCTTTTTTTTTTTTTCCTTCTGCTAAAAACAGCTCTTTGAAATGACAGCAAATAATTCACRTTTTTAACCTTTTGGTATTCTACTGTGTTTCAGAAGCTAAAATATCTCAAGAGCATAGCTGTTATTCAGCCATTATTCTTGTTTTATTTCATCTAAGRAATAAAGACAGCACCGTTTCAGTAAACTGTTCTTTCAAGAAAGAAAATCCACAGACTGACCATCGTTTCATCTTGAAAAGCTTTCTCTCTCAAGATAAGCAATGCTACCTGACGGATGTCGTTTAAGAAAATCATGCTTACTAAGCAGAGGCTCAAGGTGTTCCCAGTAGGGCCTCTGCACAAAAGAGCAACAATAAAAGACGCTTCCAGTTATACAGTTTAATAGTATTAACAGCAGATCTTTTTTCTTCTCTTTTCTTCCCTAAATTTCCCACATCCTCCATTGACTACACGAGGCTCCAATACATCCTTCATATATTCTGCACYACCAGCGAGTCACGAAGCATCTGGCAGATAATTCCTCTTGCGTGCAGTGCGCCGCTAAAGGTTGCCCTGTGGCACAGAGCCAGGAAAGCAGATGTACTTGCTCTCAAGACACTAGGAGTCAGCAYGGTTACACTGAACCTAGTCTCAGAAAAGCACTCCCCTCCTCCTACTGCTATTTTTTTTTGAAAAAAGAAACCAGAAATTGAAATTTTTACATACAGCACCATTCTACGGTCATAGAGTTCATGCAATAAAGAAAAGTCCCCTCTGCTTTACTAAGCTTGATACATAAGTAGCCTTTTACTATTAAAGTCTTTGTGAACTGTATCTGTAGAGCGTGGAATCCAAAATGACGCAAGTTCAGAAGCAGACCCTTTTCTTCAACTTTCTTTTAGTATTAGCCACAGCATGTGGTCAAACACACTTCCGAATTTTATACACAGCATTTATGACATGGTTGCATATAAATTCTTCATTGTACAAATAGCTCATTGCTGCAATTACCCAATATACTCAATTTTCCTGGAAAATGCACACAGCAGTGAGTTAAATGATTGTTCAGTAAATCCAATCCCGACTTTCCTGCTTTTTACTTGCAGAGAATGAGTTCTGTTCTCCGTACGTATAAAAACATTTTCTCACAAATGGCTTTGTGTTCCTGCAAATTACAGGAATTCCTGTACAGTTCATCTGGAGAGCCCGACACCCACATATCAAGTTTTAAAAAGAATAAAAATCTTCTCCAGACGCTTGTATATTAAAGCAAACGATAACAGTGTAAGAAGAAAGTGAAAACAGGCTGCAGTAAATAATGCAAAGTGAAGTCCCCATTGGGAAACTAGCAACAAAGTAGGACAACATAAAATATTTCAGCAAAGATTACACATGCTAACATTAAAATTAAAGGTAGCTATTATATATAGTCTATTCAAGTCATGTTCATCTTTTCATCATCCATCAAATACCAAGATATCACTTACTGCAACTCGCTTACAGCAAAGGGTTACTAAGTCCAGAGGTTTCAGCAATGCTGCTAGTACCAACTCTCTGTGAGAGATCGCGATTCGTTGCTAGGAGAGGATGAACTCTGGCTAGAAGACCATTAAAATAAAAATTCTGCTTTATTACCTTTACTACTACGTGCTTTTAAACTGATGAGTAAAAAAAACAAATACTGTACAATCCTAAAGTTCTTTGATTTTTCCGCTGAGAAACTGTTTTTAACTTCTAACTCTTGCTCCATCCTGGTCRCCACTGCACACATGGGAAGCGGGGGCTGGATCTCTAACTCTTCCCACACTCCCAAGACACTGCCACCAGAGATACGAGAAGTTATTTGTGGGAAATTTAGCAACAGAGAAACAAAAACATCCCTCTGTGCGACGGCGGCTTTTACCGGGCACGTGAGCAGGGCCGTTTCAACGCTCGGCCTGGTCAAGGCAGGCAGGAAGCCTCCCGGCAGCAGTACCTGCACAGAGGCGGTGGGGCGAAGCACGCCCAGGAACACGCGAGCAGGTCATCCCACAAGCCTGAAAACTCAATCCTTACGCCACCGGTAGCCCACTAGCATCCTGGYCCAGGAAGAAGCAAGCAACATTTAATCCTTCACTTGGTTTCACTACAGATCCTTAACAGCAGAGTAGCTCCCAGCGTTGTTTAAAAGCAGGGACAGACTTYAATCGTGAACACAGGACTCGGGCCGAAGCTTTTGAAGCGTCCCAGATTTGATGCAACAACTACATGTGTGAACAACCAAACAAGCCAGAGATTAGCGTATTAAAGACTCCAAACTGYTCTGAGCTTCTCAGCATTTTGCTCTTTAAACCGTTAATGACAATTAAAATGCCAGAATTTTGCTAGATACCAGAACTTCCTCGCAACCGATTACTGTTAGAAAATGAAAGCGGTCACACAGATGGAAGACAACTGCCATTTCTTATAGCATCTTCTGTCTGTTAAAGGGAACATTTAAGTATACGATATCCCACACTGTTTCTCTGTAAAATACTTAGGTATTTCTTCCCCCACCATTTTCCTGAGGTCAAAGCTCCTCTGTAACTACTATAACGTGGTGCTTCGTATCTGYAGATCAAGCATCAGGCTTCGTTATCTCATGCTCAGATCCTCGCAGTGTACACAAATGTATTTAATCTTATGCCCTGGGAGTCATTCCGCCAAAATCAAAGCCTCTATAGAGCAGAAATAAAATGTGTGTGACTTGCCTCTGATAACACAGTAAGCCTGTGGCAAAATTAAGAACATAGGCTCAYGGCTCCCACTCCACATACCACAGGATTACTCAGCTTCCTTCCTCTGTTCACAGTTGGGGGTATCCCCCTAACAAACATGTTTATGTATTCCAACCACTGTACTATTTAAATACCTCTTCAAAGCCCAAGACCTAATTGAAACCATCCCCAAAAAACATGTCCCACAGCCATGCAATCCAGCTGGGCAGAGCTGCACTAAAAGCCAGGCTGCTCACAGCCTTCTGCTGTGCAGCTCCCACCCTGCCTCCYATCCAGCGCAGCAGGCGCTCACAGACCTACCAGCACCTTCTCATTCCAAACAAAGAACTCGGGTGCTGACCTAAGACAAAAGATAGAATAGACATGAAATTATGTAAAAAGCCATGGTTGCTTAACAACCTGTCTTTCATAACCTCAGATACTCTTAGTGCACTTAAAACACCTGTCACTGCAGTTTAGCTTTCTAAAATGCCAAATTTTAAATTATTTTGGAAAAAAACACTTTAAGTTAGACTCAGTAAAAAGTAGTTATTACGCACATCACTTTTCCAAGACTTTTCATCCAGGTTGTGCACTAAAAATGTTCTCAAGATTAAAAAGAATAAATTTATTACACCTACAGGCCAAAAATTTTGGATTTTAGAGGCAGGTCCAATGCCTACTGATGTCAGTGCAAGTCCTGTCACCACCAGCATTCTTCATTACTATACTCAGGTTTAAAAAAAAAGAAAAAGAAAAAGAAAAAGAAAAAAATGAAAAAAAAAAGGAAATACAGTGTCAAAACTTTTCAACAAATAAAAAATGTCATTATTCCTAGTGACATACACACAATCACAGAATGGTGATTGGAAGTTGGAAGGGACCTCTGGAGATCATCTAGTCCAACCCCCTGCTCAAGCAGRGTCACCTAGAGCATGTCACCCAGGATTGTGTCCAGAAGCTTCTCAGTATCTCCAAGGATGGAGATWACAACTTCTCTGGGCAACCTGTTCTAGTGCTCTGCTGCCCTCGCAGTGAAGAAGTTCAGATGGAACTTCCCRTGTCTCAGTTCATGCCCATTGCGTCTTGTCCATCGCTGGACACCACTAAAGTGGTGGCTCCATCCTCTCTACACCTTCCCTTCAGATCCTTATACACATGGATAAGATYCCCCAGAGCCKYCTTTTCCCAAGGCTAAACAGTCCCAGCTCTCCCAGCCTTTCCTCACGAGAGATACTCCAGTCCCTTTATCATCTTAGTAGCCATATAAATGTTCCCTCGTATTTAACAAGGCATTCTGTCTTCTCTTCTATAATAATGCCTTGTTTTGACATATCCACACTAAATTGAGCATCTTGAACAACTAACTCTGATTTTATCTCCCACTTCCCTAAATGGCRGGTTGCCACACCAGTTATAGCAACTCTAAAATACCAGCCAACACAGTGCCATCACTATCACTGAACTACACAACTTCAGTTACTCTAATGTTAAGCTACTACACACTTTTCTGCAATGATATCCATTCGACAAAGATCAAATTACAAGGGCACGTTTTGCCCTAACAATGCCCAAGCTAATAATGGGAATTTTCTTCAAAACTGTGAAACAAAGGAGAACTATAAACTGAGACAAGAAATTAATACAGAAACTTCAGAATTTCTAAACCATAACAAAAGAATGAAATTACAGTATCATTTTACTTAACTGTGACATATTTAATCAGAGTATCTGTTCTACCGAGATCCTTCACAGGAAAATGGATTCAGCCAGACACTGAATAGCAGCAATTTAGTCAGGAAAGAACAGTCTAAACAAAAATTATGCTTAACAGAGACAGTGTCAACCGGTGCTACGAGAAATGTGATGTTTAACAGGTATATTACAAACATGAATATATATAACACAGCTTTTTGCAATACAGATACTGCTTAAAAGAACAAAAGGCATGGTGCTGCTCCCAGCTGTGCCAATGTGAATTAGATGCAAACTCAGGTCAGTGAAATTACACCAAGGACTTCACAGTTATAGAAGAGAATCTAGTATTTTTTTCCTTTTTTTTTTTTTTTTTTTTTTTTTTTTTTTTTTAACATCTTAGGGTTTTTTTGTCTTCGGCATCTCATTTAAATTCATTTCACATCTTAGATTTTGATTCTAACAGATGAAAAACTGGCCAGTACTTTTTCTAGTACTATTCTCTAGTCATCTAAGGCTTTAAAATTTTTGGAAAAAAAAGCATGGAAATGGAATGTTATTACAATACCTTGTGCATTTGCTGCAGACTAAATGTAATATAACAAACTATGCCAGAAATTAATATCAGCAATTGTTGATCTGTATTTTTAACCTGAATCTTAAGAGCTTTGTTACTTAAAATTCAGGTAACAATGCCATTTCTTACGTTAAAAACTTCTCTTACAATGCAGGCAAAACAGGAGGACTTATTTTGAAAACTCATGATGAAAATTCATAAGTCTGTTTTCCTTTAAAACAGTTTCATCTCTTAATAAAACTGGTCCATTCTCTCCTTTAAATAAAAAAGGAACCTCTGTCCTCCAGGATTCCAAAACTACGAAGGAGAAAATACTTCACGCCAAAAACTTACCTAAAAGCTGAACCCTCTATTTTCTTTTATAGAAAAACAATTACTTGTAGAACAATAGAATATTATGTAACGGACTGACTCTATAAAACTCTATTTTTCTGCAGATATTAAGGGATTTCCTGAGCTTAGTAAATTTGGTATTAGACAAGTATAAAACACTTGTGAGAAAACAATATTTCAAATTTACATGAACTGAATTTGACCACAGTAGCTTCCTCAATCAATGAATACTGTATTAAGCTAGGACTCTCTGAAGGAGGCTTGATGAGAACTCCAGTAAAATTAATGCAATTTTGTGTCTGAACACAACTGCATAAGTTTTTGGACATGTTTCTCTAGCTCAATGTTCATAGCAAAGATGGCTAAGAATCATAAAACTTAAAATACAGAAAATTGTAGCTTGACCAGCACTGGCATTTAGCAGCATGTAGGACCACCTTATGGTTCTGGTAATTGTGAGCCACCTAGACCTGCCTGCGGCTACGCAGTACATTCAGACAGGCTGAGAACCACACTGCGATACAGCTACCACCACAAACACCGTGGTAGGCAGTCAAGGGCAGCTACACTATATTGTCCCTCAAAACCCAGTAATGTATTTAACACAGAAGTTATTTTAATTGGTACTTTATATTCCCAAATAAAACAGCAAAGACACAAGCTAACCCTGCACATCAGGGCCCTTCAGATTAAAAAGGAAACTTTCAATCTCAAAAAGACCACGGAGAAGTCAGTGTGTCTCAAATATGCTACCAAAAAGAAACCCCATATCCCCAAACAATTATGATTCAGAGTTTTGTTAATGCTGCTCTGGATCTTCTTTTTCTGAAGTCCCATCAATTCATAGCCTTTGGGGCTCCCAGTATCAGTAGGTTGCCGAGGATAGTGGATAATCTCACTAAGAGCTGCAAATTAATCTAGACCTTTCCAGTAATTTAAGATACAGTTATGATTCTGTGTTCCCAGTGACTAGGTGATTGTACTACTGATGCTGGCCAAAAATACATAAACTATATACCTAAAAAAAAAAAGGAGCCTGAAAAGCCTTCAGAATGGCTTAAAATTCACATGATTTTAAATATAATGGATAATGATAGAGAAACATAACTCTTAGGGATAAGTGTCTCATTTATAAATGATAATTTACTTTAAAAATAAACAAAATAAACCAAACAAAAATGATAAAAACTTCCCAAGATTCTCATGCAATACTACAATTCCAGAAACAGCAGCAACAGGTAAAAACAGTACCACCAAATGCTGTGCTAATTAAACAATGCATCACAGAAAATTCTCTATTTATTAAATGTTTTAATTCCTAGGAATCATTTGCATTTACAAAGAAAAGAGCATTAGCAGTTTTCTCCACATCTTACACCATTTTAAAACAGGTTAAAATTACCTCCTTCATCAGATTTGCATGCTCAAAGTGGCACAAACTACTGATGAACAAGCGGCAATTTTTTCTTGAGCTTTCTTACTGTTATCCCTAACTCTCTAAAGATGCTCTCCAACTTTAGTACACAGTTACATTTGTAATTTAATTCATAGCACTACAATATTCCCATATTAAATAAAATAGCTAAAAATCCAATTTTCTCTTGGTCTTAGGACTGTCATGATCCCTGGAAAATCCTTCCTTCGTAGATTTTCACCTACTCCTGACTTTTTTACACTTTCTCTACTTTTTAATGCTCCTGGACAGCTCTGCTGCAGAAGCCCAGGTACTACAAGGTGTAACAGAAAAGAAGTAGTAGTTCTCTTCTGTTGAGTTGGTACTGAGCCACCATAATCGTGAGAGATATAATACTGCAGAATGAACAAATATAAAAAAYAGTAATAACAATAATAAAAGTTCAACTCCTACATTATTTTGAAAAAAGTTTATGTACATTCAAACCAACACCATTTCTAGGATTCAGAGGTACTGGTATCTCAAGTAACAATAAAAAGTTAAAATCAAAAGTGACCTAAGCTTTGGTATTTCTAAATTTCCTCAAGGCTATTACCAGTAGAGTTGTATATATCTCAGGCAGAAATTCMTTTATAAATATGATTTAGCTAAACCTCTTCAAAATACAGGATGGACATGTATTTCAATGCAAATCAAACATCTGCATTAGGTGTTAATTAAAGTCAGAGAAATAAGACATTTGGAGAGGTTTATTCTACTAGGTTTAGTGTCAGCTTAACCAAAGAAGTAGATACATTCTATAGGTGTAATATTTTCATTTTTACCTTTGGGTGTTAATTWAGTAGCAACTTTTTAGTCTTTTATACAAAAATTCTAGTCCCTGAGATAAAGGTGACTTGCCAGCATATTTTTGCAGAATCATTCAATCTGCCACCTTTGCTCTGAAKCTTTGGAGGTAACTAGGGTTTCTTTCTTTTCTTTGGTTAGTGTTGGTGCCCCAGCCAAGATCTCTTTTAGATGAAATTTCACATACATAATTCAGTTTGCATTGTCAGTTTTGCATGTACTGAAGAAAACCATACTAGTATGCACTGTCACAATGCATTTTATATCTTTTATTCCATGTAACATTTTCACCTTTCCATTCTCAACCTGTGGCTCAGCCCTCCACCTTTCTCTTTAATAAAAGCAGACACATATTTCAGTAAAGAATAAAAAAAAAAAAAAAAAAAAAAAAAAAAAAAAAAAAAAAAAAAAAAAACTAGAAAAGCCCACAAACAGGGGCCTCCTTTCACTTCTTTACTGGTAGTTGTGTTGTTAGTTTAAAGGCTGAACAGCAATTGTTAACTAGACCCAATAGCAGAGGTATCAGAACTAAAGTCAGCTGGTCAAATTCTCTTCAGGTATAATCACACCTCAACTCATACAGCACCCTGAAGCCACAAATACAATTTACAGTAAGCTACTTCATGAATTGCATTCAGTCTCTAAATTACATTTCTCCCCTTATTCTTTTTTTCCTCAGCATTAAGCCTGTTTCCAGAAGTGAAGTCATTTAACTAAGCACATCCCTCTCCTAAGGCTTGTTGATTAGATAACTGGCTATTCAGGAAAAAGAAAAAAAAAAGAAAAAAAGAAAAAAAAAAGCTTATCTTTGATCTCCAAAAATCTAAAGTTTTTTTTAGCTTTGCTTATTTCACCAGCCTTAAAAGAACAGTTTTGCACAACGCACAGGTTACAACAGATTCCTAAACAAGCTAGGTTCAGAAAGCATCCTTTCTGTAAGCACCACACACTAAAGCCGTCTTTCTCATGTATTTGCTTGAACTAGTATATTTGGTTAAAGAAATTAGATGACTATTAATCTGCATTTCTTTGGAAGTTCTAAGTAAGAATCGTACCTCCATTCTACTCATGTTTTGATGGACCAAGTATTATCTAAATGTACAGCTGGAATTACTATTCTTTGGGGAAAACTTTTTTCCACAAATCATTCTACATTTTAAATTCTAAAATTGCAGACTATTTACAGTACCCTCTACAGTAATAATCAAAAACATTACCTCTAGCTGAGAAAATTCTCTTTAAAAGGAGAAAAGCTACAGGTATTAAAAGCTGGTATGAGTCATGTAGCAATAAGCCAGTACAAATTAAAGTACTGATACTAATTTTCCCAGGTGCTAATATACATTAAAAATAACAGTAGGGATAAAATACAGCATTATTTAAGGAGCAGAAAAAAGGATCAACCAGCTGAGAAAGYTGAATATAGGCATTTAGGGATACACAGGAGAATGATCAATAGTCAAGGTGAGCTTAGCACTGAACTTGTAAACATAATTGGCAAATGGTTCATTAACTTTCAAATAAACTTCCCAAAATTAAAAAAAAAAGAAAAAAGAAAAAAAACTAGAGATGCATTCTACAATGTGATCAGAACAGATTAAAATGCAAAACTAAATGAATGCTTTGTCACAGTTTTCACTATGGATGACAATAAAGGACATGGAGCAGAGGATGGAAAGCCAAAGGAAGTAACTGTCTAGAAAGCCAAATTCTAGTCACTCCATATTCTCCATTGGAAGGGGGCAAAGACAGACCCCAGGCCATTTCCAAACAGCAAATCTCCAAAGAGTAGATTGTGTTATTAACTATTCTTTCATAATGGGAATGTCACGATATGAATCAAAAACAATATATTAAACATAATCAAAATAAAAGYTGGTGTGCCCAAAAGCAGGTCTAGTATTTGCAACTGTATCATTGAGGAACATGTTGTATTAGCTCTTCCTACAGATTCACTTTACTAAATACGTTATGAGCCATAGCATTCCTACTGTTCTAATGGCAAAAGCTAAAAAAGTTTTAGGTAATAAACTTTTTAAAAAAGATCAATATGACCCAGTAGCATGGGAAACATTCACCAAACAATGATGGCCAAACTCTTATTAGAGGAAATACATCTGTTTATTAAACAGAGATCAAGCCAGATTAGTTTTAAAAATTTTCCTTTATTAAGAGAACTGATTGCCCAGCTTTTATCTTTTGGACTTCAGTAAAGCATTCGATATAGTGCCACTTCAGAAATTAATCAGTTGGAAAGAAACTATAGAGATAGTTGGAAAGAAATACAGAGATTAACAGACTGGCTAATCAGGAAATGGTAAGGTTGAAACAGCAGAGTTCCCCAAGACTCAGTCTTAAGCCTAATCTTGCTTCATATTTTCACTGACAACTATGGCAAAAATTGTAGGAGCTTTATCATGAAAAYGTAGATGGCAGAACCTATATAGAGCAAAACTGGAATGTGAGACAGTAAAATTACACATGGAGGATTTGAGTAAGAGAAAAATACTAAGCACAAGTCAATGTTTTCAGTTCTGCAAGCTGGAAGCACATTAGTTCAGAATTAGARTTAGTTCAGCAGAAAGACTTATGCGTACTACTAATAAGCAGTCTGAGCCATCAGCAACTTTGAAAAATGCAAATATACTTTTCAGATACATCAAGAAAGGTTTCTCCACTTTACTCACAATACTGCATACATCTGCCATTCATACTCAAGAAATAGGATTAGGATGATAATAAGAATAGAGAACCTATTTTAGTTAAGAAGGCTAATTCAAACTTATTTAGCATCAGAAAACAAAAGCTCACAGAAGGGCTGATCATTCCAGATGAATGCAACTGTGCATTAACATCAAAGGAAGAAGAAGAGCTGCTAAGGCAGTACTCCTCAGGCTTTTAAACCCAACGCTGCTTGAAGACAGACAGGCAAGGGCAATGGACTTTCCAATTTTATGTTCTCACTGATTTGACAAAAGATGTTCTCAGCACACTCAGATAAAATCAGTAAAAATCCCTACCTGGACACTGCACAATGCCAAAGTCATTCAGATAGCTCAACCTCTGACTCAGCATAACTCTTATAGAAAGGTGTTAATTTTTAACTTAATTCCTCTCAGGAAGGCTGTATTTTGAATGCAACTGAGAAATAGTACATCTCCTCTGAGTTTTACTCCTCTTGAACTCTTTCCGGCTCTGTTGACTGCAGAGCTGTTCCACTCGCGTTGGCCCTGAGGGCCACAGCAGCTAGTTGGGGCCACCATGCAGCCTGCGTCATTTTTATCACGCAGACTGGAAAGACCCAGTTCAGTAGGACATTTGGTAACATATTCGTCCAAACCCAAATTACAGTTTGGTTCCTAGGTCCAAGAATATGAATGGGTATTCTCCCGCCCGGAAAAGTTAGAGTATTGTGCTAATTATACACATCCATATGAGCTAGAAGACCAATAGTCTATTCCCCTCAGTTTTCCCATTTCCTCTTTTAAACCTACTCTCCCTAATTACTTTAAAAATATGTATATAATAATACATGCTCAATGTATTTAAAGAAAATATCCATGAGTATGTACATTTACACTGTCATAATTAGAAATTTATGCATCAACATCCCCGTGTACTGGGAGAGATTAGTTCTAAATCTTTGAACGCTTAGCCTGAAGCCCGTTTATAAGTGTAACCTAAAAAACCCAGAGAATAGGAATTTATAAAGGAAATGCTGACAGACTTGAACTTCGCATTGACGTAACAAACATGTCTAATTTCCTTTATCCAGTGGCTCCGTGTAACGAAAGATCTAGGCGCGTGAGATCACATCCCTCACAGAGGGACTCTTCTGTGACTCCAGGAACAGGAGTAACAAAGACATTGCAACTCACATCACAAGTTTTACTGCTAAGTCATTCATTGATATTCAAAAAACAAGGACACAGGTTGAAACTGAATTTGCTAATTACCTTAAAACTTTTTGTTTATTAGAAATTTCCTTGGTTATATATTTGCTATTGCTCCACCTTTTTTAAATGAAAACCCACATTCCTTTGAAAAGACAACTGAAAAGTCATTCAGATTCAGTGGACCATTATCCTTGTTCTTGCCAGTCAGTTTCAGTTAAATTTTAAAGATGTTTTTTTACCCATTTAAATAATCCACATAAATCACCACCCCTTCTAGAAAAACAAAACAGAAGTTAAACATGGCCTGGATCAACAAATTCTGCACAGCACAGGAAAAAAAGGGCAAGCTCTTGAACTGAACAGCCTGTTCACAAAATACAGAAGACTATGTAACAGCTGTGAAATCAGAACCGAAGTGCACACTACACTTCTCTATAGCCATATAAAGGAGAAACTGTATTACAGTGACTATGTTTGCTAAAGTACAAAGAAAGGTAAAGAGAATTTTATAAGGAATGAGGCCAGATGCAATGATACCTACTTCAGCTTTCCAATGGAAATATGAGGAAAATAGCATATAACATTAGTAATGATTTAAATAGTAAATATTTCAGTATAAGTAAAGCAGCTTTTTTCTGAAGATAATTTCTATTGATGCCATGTGGCTTACTGCCTATAAACCCATTAGACTTGAGTCTCCAGGTCCATATTCCTAAGCTATGCCTTGATGATCTTTGATCCTKGCACTACTTGTCTCCATACACACACATCTGGTACAACTCTAGAAAAATCTGGCCTTCCTCTGCTTTTTTTTCCAGGATATACCAGCCATATAACTAAACTTCAGCTCCCTGCAGTACTGGAAAACAAGCAGCAAGTTGCCAAKGGTTGGCAAGGCCTAGACAGTCACTTGGCAAGGCCACATCACATAAGCACTGCAGTGGAAACAGTATGCCCAAAGGCTCCCTGAAGATACGTACTACTGGGTAGGCCAATATATGCCCCTATTTGCATGTGGAAGAGCTATATTCCTTTTTCCCAGAAAAGGCAGATGAGGAGTAGGCTTGAGGAGCAGCTCSATGGGCCATGCTCATTCCCCAAACCACTGCTGGTCAGGTACCTCATCTTCAAATTTAAGGAACATACTGCTTTTGTGTTGGCATGCGATCATCTATAGCTTTACAGAGAGGTTGTAGTGGGTACTAACCTGGACATAATAGGGTCAGATTTTTTCAAATTTACTTAGATTCTTAAAAAAGGTACAGACAGACTCCTTCAGGGAGCTTTAGAGGTGCCTAAGCAGTAGAGGGGGGACTAGAAGTGCCCAAAGTAGGTAAAAACGGGACCTAAGTCTCTCTGAGCCAAAGAAAATTGGCTGGTAGAATCCCTACAGCAGCTCACCAGCATCATTAGGTGTCTAAATACCTCAAATCCAAATATCTTCATAAATTCAACTCATAATCCTTAAAATCTTCAGTTAAAGTTCTAATACAGACACATATATATACATACACCAACCAAAAAAATCCCCTCACAAATGCATATCTGATTCCTTGAAAGCACCTTAGTTGATTTGGTATCACCCTGGACCTTTCTTTCTTTTCTAGTCCAGTGTATAAACCATGATTTCCTCTACTACTACTATAGCATGTGAATAGCAACAGTCCATTGAGTGCATGACTTCTATTCTCTATCCATTAAGGTARTATCACTATCTTATCAGGAAACTAGCAATTTTTGCACTGATACAGTATGTCTCTGCTAAAACATAAAACCTAATAAATAAAGTGACATGAAACAGAGTCTGCCACAAATTACATATGGCCAACTCCACAGATAAATGMAATTAAATAAGAAAAATCTCTCTCCATCTTTTCAGTTGCCATCTGAACAAACAAAGCTCAATAAAAATCACACCAAACAGTTCTCTCTTATTCCAGCTAATGTGTTTTCTGCTTTAAAAGACAACCCTACAAGGTAACACCAGGAAATAGAGGCTACCACAAACTATAAAGCCACTAAAAGGTGGRAAAAAATGTTATTTTTAAAGTGCTTTTCAGAAAACTAGACATTTGCCAACAGACCAAACAAAGCTGACTACAATCCTTTTGTAAACATTTTAGTTTCTTTGCCAAGTCTTTAGAGCTGCTTCCAACCTTGTGCTAGGCTGGCTGCCCCCGCATAAGCTCTGCTAGTCCACCTGGCCCTTCCACCACCAGCAGGTGCTGGGGCTGTCCAGGTAAACCAGGTATTTAACTAGCTCTCTAAAATTTCCATAATTCAAAGGTAGGCTTTTCAACAAACATGAACACAAGAAAGGTTCATTTGGGAATTCAACAATTTCCATAGAGATCTGTTAGGCATCCATTCTTCCTTTTTTCTTCTCCTCTCTTTCAGTAAGTTTCCTTTTATTTCCAAATGAGGTCAGACTACTGATTAAGCATACAGTTATTTATGAWAGTACTGCATTCAAATATTATTTCTGGAGATATCACTACATAAATTTTCACAGTACAGAAACTTTTCATTAAAAAGCAATTTTCTGAGTTAAACTGTACAGAGGGTTCAATTCAGACCCTACAAAAATTCTAACAACTCTAGGAGGGGAAGTACTGCTTGTACCAACATACAGTAAACATGCCATTTTGCCTAGTAAAAGCTATTGTGATTAATACTATATTGTATTTAAGATTGCCAAAAGAATTTAATTCATGAGAACGCAATTGTTYGTTCTGGAGCTGTCTTACTTCATGCATCCATGCTCTTTGGGACAATTTACTCCCCAAATAGGAGTCCTATCTATGTTCTGGCCATATTCTTGATTTGACTAGTTATAACCTGCCTGTCAAAAGCCTCCCAGTAGCTTCAGCGAGGTATTTCTTCAGATCTTATCTTCAAGTACCATGTAGTGTTGCCATCTCTTAGTCAAACAGTTGTTAACTCCAGAGATGAGTGCATTTAACTTCATCCTAAGCATGCCTGATACCTCTCTTCTTCTCTCTTGCTATATAGAGACTATAAACACATCAGCTCACTTCTTTCGTTCTCTTTCAGCACACATTTCGTGCAGAGATTTATGCAGAAATGAGTACCAACCACTTRCCATCAGGAGATGGAGACTGTATAGCAGGCAATACACTGCAACAGTGCGTGTGTGTACATACATATCATACAATGTAGTAAAAGTCATATATATATTTATCTTTGTACCATATATACATATATATATATATATATACACATGATACAAACCACAGTTCAACTACCTTCTAAGATAACTAACCGTAATATTTTCAGACATCAAGATAATTGCACACTGCCAAGAGACTTTCATCTCAAGAGCAGAAAGGCTACAGACGTGGGACTCTTCAGACTAACAGAGCAGTCGCTAGCATTCCCTGTGCAAACATTTATCAGCAGCTGCGCGTTACTTTTCAGCACCAAAAGACTCCGAGCACAGCACCGCTTGCACAGACGCCCAGAAGACACGAGCAGTAGCACCCAGGAGGTGCTGCAAACACCGCCGTGTTCAAACTAACCTCACCACAAAAGTACTGAAGTCACGTGTCACCTCCCAGTTCAGATACAGAGATCGGAGAAAGGGGCTGATAGCAGAAATAGTGAAATTTAACTCAATCTGAGCTTTAYCAACTCTTTTAATAATGAATAGCCCACTTCCTCAGTTTTCCTCTCAAAAACGCTAWTGAGAGCCAGTCATTGCTTACAAAAGAGCACTCAGACTTGAAAATAAAAAGGAACTACCTAAATAAATAAAAAGATACCTTTGAAAAGCAACAATTTTTCTAAAATACTGCAAAAAAGTAAGTATGTGTATGCAAGTTCCTTACATGTACAAAAACCATCCTACTATGTATTTATGATACTACTCAGAACTTTAACAKGTACTGTTTTCATTTTTCTTAACATTTTATTACTATTTACCAACAAYATACTAGAAAAAAGTCAGAAAAATCACTCACACTCAACAGCACACATTGCCCTTTTAGATCACAGGGAGCCAAACTCTTGTCTTTTGACCCTGCTTATAAYATAGTTAAGTGCAATCCTCCCCATGAAATAAAAATTGGGGGAAAGTAGGAGGAGGAGATTAAAAAAGTAACAAACTTAAAGTCTCTCATAAAAGTGAATAAAACACCTGCCACAAATACCTACAGCTTCAACGATGTTAGCTTTCYCTCTTGGAAATGTTGCAACCGCCCAGCTACTACCACGTATTCCTGGCCCCAGGCATCACCCCACCCTCAGATTCCCTGCCAGTCCCAATCTCCAGAAATTATGCTGTACGGAAACTATGACTCACCCAAGTAAGCTAGACCTGACAAGCATCGAAGTATCATCAGGCCAAAGAGCTTACAAGAATTGTACCTATCTCCCTTCCCCACACACATATGCAACCCCCCTCCCCAAAAAAAAAAAAAAAAAAAAAAAAAAAAAAAAAAAAAAAAAAAGGAAAAAAGAAAAATTTGCAAGAGACATCAAGTATAGTAGGTGAATATTCTTGGTCTTATTTGTCAAATCCTTGAAGGTTGCCTCCTTTAATATCACGTTTTACATTGGGTTTTATTTCATGGAAGACATGAATATAACCTACCTTTAAAAAAACCAAAGTCAAAAACAAGTGTTTCAAGAAATAGAATATATTCTCGGGGAAGGTGAGGAGATATTTTAAGTGAATGGCCTGGTAACAGTAACACAGGCCAATTTAGGAGAAAGCATCTATCTCCTTAAAATAACTGCCAATGACATAACATTATTGCATTAATTCAACAGCAATTAAAATATTTCCCTCTTATGAAAAAAAGCAGCTTAAAATATTTCACCAAAAATCATATGGCATTAATAAAATTTTCTCATAGTTTTAAACAATTCTATAATTCTGCATGAGCCATGAGTAAAATCACATAAATGAGAAACCACAAATAAAACTACCTGAAACTACCACTTTGGTGTAGGTAGGCAAACTATAATTCAGTATTCTCTGAATATGTTAAATTTTTTTGAAGACAGTAAGAAACATCTCATCATATTGTGCTTACTAATAATACTAAATACATAATAAATGATGCTTTATGCAGTACATTAGTAACTACCACAACAGTAAGTTCCACATTTTATAGAGGCTGAAGCCAACTTCTTTTCCCTGCCTCCCAAATCCTTTCAAACACAATATGGCATTTAAAAAATATGTATTAGAGTCAATGTTAATATATTAAAGACCTTGGGAAGAAATGAAGCTAATACTACTGCTTAACCTGGAAGCCTTTGGCAGGGAAGACAAGAGCGTGCAGGTACACAGTGTGATTACACAAACACTGCAGTASTAACGCAGCTCTAGGGAAATAGCTGGTCTCCTTAATTTTACCCAAGTTTCGTACTTCTACCTCGTAACTTTTTATTGTTTGTCCTAGGCAGCCAGGTTTCACCTACGTCTGCGTTTTGCGCTACAAACCCGGAGCCAGAGCCGTAGCATCCCGCGACGCCCCAGCACTGACGTTATTCCTCCCAGAGCCTCTCGCGTGTGCCGCCAGCTCACCCAGAGGGACCGGGACCCGCGGCCCCCTCAGGGAGCCCGCTCTGCGCGAGCGGCGGCAGCGCTACCSTTACCTGCAGAGAGCAGCGCTCAGAGGCCCCGCTCGGGGAAGGGGGTGGGTTATCAAGCTGTCAGTTCGGGCACACCTTCCCCTCCAATCTCTCCATCTCGACCCTCCTTGCACTTCCCCGCGGCCCGGCCGCTCTTTGGGTGGATCGAGAGCGCATTGCGGCTGCTCGGAGGTGCGTGTGCACTGCCTGGCCAGCCCGGCGGCTTGAACAGGCCCATGATTTTGCCTGGCCAACTTACTGCCGTCTCTCATCCATCCATTGCCCAAATCAAATTCTCAGCAGTCGAGAAACAGGACAGCCAAACAAGCGACTGCAGCATGCAACGGTATCTAAGACAGCAGTGATGGGACTATCTCACCACGCAGTATTAGATCACACCTAACAGAAAAAATACCCTRAAATACACCTCAACTGAGGTCCAGGGATACTTCCCAGTATCTGCATCCCAATAAGCAAATGGGATAAGATCCAAATATCCCCATTTTGTAACGGGATGTTAGCTAGACACACATCACATCCCAGATTCCATAGYTGGATACAAATAGAGGACTGTAGCATGTTACTACAAAGCATAGCCACTCCAGTCTAGAGGCTAGAGGCTACCTCAGTTTATTTTCAAAATAAAGCTTAATTATTTCTTGGTAAAATTCTTGTACTCTGTTATCTTGGCGAGAAAAGTGATATAGAAAAGTACCCATATGCTTAAAAACACAAACTTATTTTTATTCTCTGTCAGGATTCACAAAAAATTTCAAAACCATCTTAAAATACATATTTATTTGACCTTACAATACACACAAATTAATTACCTTCTGTTCTGAAAGCCCATGCTCTTTCCTCTAACAAAGCTATGGAATCTRTCTCTAACTGAGAGCTTCTTCCTGATTACTACATTCACACTGAACTAGCAGCCTTTACTACATAAGTCATCTATGGCATCTGATTTCAGGCAGAGAAGCCTCAGCTGCGGGAAGTGCCAGGCAGTGAGGACACRAAACACCTAGCCCTCAACAGTCAGAGCCCGCAACACTGAGAGCTCCAGAAGGCAGAATCAACAACTTGCTTTCTAATCAGAAGTGAAATGTGCAGGTTGACTTGCATTGCCTCACTGAAYTGCTATAAATCACAGTTACTAGCTAAACAAGCAAAGAATTTATTGCCCCTTTGGTTAGTAATAAGTAGTTCAAACACATTGATGATTACAACCTAATGAAAATGAGCATCTAAACTAYCCAGTTCAGTAAGTTTCAACTAGGACTGTATCACAGAGGTAAGTACAGTAAATACAAATCTGATGATAGCCAAGAAAGAGTGAAAAAGGGCTGAYTGAAACAAGACCAAAGAAACTACCTCCCCTTGACTTTCTCCACCGTGTTCAGAGAAAACTGGCTCCGCGTTCATCCTGCACAAATGACCAGATTACTTTGACAATTTGTCTTAGGAGGAGCCAATCCAGAAAGTCTCCTCACATTACTTTAGCAAGGTATTCAGATCACAAGCGGTATTAGCTATTCTGCATTGATAATCCAAGTTTCTAATTTTCTGTAAAAGAAAAATTATTCATATTCAACAGTTTTTCAGTGGATGTGTCCAGTATTTCTAGCTAATGATAACGATATGTGTAACTACAGAAATGATACCTCTCAACAAAGCAGGGTCCACCTGCCTACACTTTCATTTACACTGTCAGGATAGTCTTTTCTTCAGTCATATCCAAGCCTAAAAGCCATTTGGGCAAAGGTAATTATTCAGAGACTTCTGTCATAGCGGTGATGTTATTTCAAAACAGAGTAGCAATAATTGGGCAGTAACTGTCCAGAGCTTCAACATTCAAAGATAATTTTCTGAGCGAGAGCCTTGCAATTACTTCTTTTTGAAGAGCTGCCAAGTTATTCCCAGGAACAGAGGCATGAGAATCTCTAGCTGTAACAAATCATGAACCTCCATGCTAGATTTCACTACAGCAGCTGCGTGTCAAACTCCAAGCCTCCCAAGCATCTCAAGGACGGGCTGATTGCCACCTACTACAGGAAATAAATCACATTTGTCCAACATGACACAGTTCTGTCTGGGAAGCAGACAATCCAGTCTGAAGTAAGCTCAGAGATGTAATTTTCCCTCCCCCTGTATTTTTGAATCTTCATTTCAAGACAAAATGGATCCAAACAGCTGCTCTTGWTGCAGATGCACTGCCATCAAACAAATTGGCTTTCACTTCTTAAAACAGAGAGAGGAGAAAAACCTAGTACTGCTGGCTGCTTCTGACACTCCCAGCCAGACTTCTGAAGGGCAAGGCAGGAAACATAAGACCGAGCAGCTGAGTCCCAGTCCTGCTCCCAGATTCTGGTGGAAGAAATACAGACAYAAACTTGCTACTTAGTACCATCTGCAAAAGCTTGTGCTAACAGAGCCCAAAGAGATGCTGCACAACATCCTGCTCTTACTTCCACTCCACCAGTACCGTTGTTCTTCGGTATCACCAAACAGCCATGCAGAGACAAAAGCCCAGGCTCCCGTGATGCAATGGAAAACCAGAGCAACGCAGGCAACTSTATGTAACAGTGAGATATACAACATGAGAAGACTTCAGCCTCCATCAGATATGATTGCATATATCAAGCCAGATAGATATTATTCACACCTCCTGAAAAATAAACTTCTTTCTGCACAACAATACATTAGCTAGAATTGGTGCAAATGTACAAATCCTTGCTGCAAGTCTGTTCATCAGATTTCAGATAAACCACACATCTCTGATCACAGCACCTGACCTTTTTTTCCCTGTGAATTCAATGGGACCTCTGAATTTCACTTAAAAATGGCTGAGGCATAAAGTGTGCAGTCAAAACTGACAGCACAGTCTTTGCTAAGGGGGTACGCTTGTCTTAGCTATATGAACTACTACAATGGTTACGCATTAAATGCTATGCCTTACCAAAATATACCTAAATCTACACTGAAAGCTAGGTGAGAAAAACAAAACTCAAAGGGAACTGTACTCTCACAAATCCTCTACAATTCAAACGAAATAAAAAAAGATTTTTTTTTTCCGATTCAGAGTAGGGAAACTTTAGAAAGTCTTTTGGATAATTATGACTTGCATCTTTTTCATTTCACATTAGTGATACTGCATATAAGATAAAAAAATTTAAGGATAAGATTGCAAGAACTGACATCAACAGCTGCATGGTATTATAAAAATAATCTCCAGCTCTGCCTACTTTAAGAATACTATTATTGTGGTGATGAGAAATCAGG
>NW_028186512.1:3773005-3778604 GCF_003343005.1 Rhea americana | reverse complement strand
CGCCGGGGCCGCGGCGCGCCGCCAGCTCTGAGCTGATCCGCAGGCTCAGCAAACTGCGCGCTGAGCTACGCGCCGCGGCTCTCCGCTTGCTGGCGGTCGCACCGCCTCCCGCCGGCCTCGGGCTGCTTGGTGAGAGCCGTTACTCCAACGGGCCTTTGGGGAAGCAAGCTAACGCCGCTCCTGGCCCGCCAGCAACCTCAGTTACGCACTTGAGGGGCGGCAGGAAAGGGAAAGGGCACGTCGGAGGAAAAGCCTCTCTCGCTACGCTTGCTCGTGGCTGTGGCTGCAGCGACATGTTACTACCTTCACTTGGCTATTTTTGGAAGCTTTCCACACAGGCGGATGCTGCCCCAAGGAAAACCGTTAGCATGTGCCAGTGGCTCCATGGTAATGAGCCATGATCTCAGCCAGGAATAAATTCAAGGTAATGGCGGGCAGCTCACCCCTCTCCCATATACATGAAGYGCCGTAACAGACACCGGAAAGCAGCTGATGCCCAGCTCTACGTGGTAACTGCTTTGTGCACCGAAGCCTTGAGCTCAGTCGTATCYGATTTATGCTGTGCGGACTTTTAGCTCCCTCCTTCCTCTCCCCAAGAATTTGGGTAAGACATCCCCTACGAGAGAGCTGAGCAAACGACCTTTTGACTTCACTACGGACTATGCTCTTTCTTCTTCCTTCTCCTGGCTTTATAAACACCACTCCAAACTGCAAACAATGTATTAAAACCTGCAGGTTAGGAAGCGGAAGGAGATTGCTTCCCCACTTCTGTTCACTGTGGATTGTGAACACAACGAAACGACGCACATGGAAACAAAAAGCTCTCGCTCCCGGCACGAAGGCRGGCAAGCACGGAGAATTTCAGCCACGGGGTAACGCATTGTATAGAGACCACATAAGGACGCTTTGATTAGCGTAAAATTCAGTGCAGTGGAATTCCTAGACGATTACACCAGCTTTCATGTTTAGTCATCAAATATTTAGAACACCATACGATACAAAACATTTAACTAATTTACTCTGAGAGCAATTTACCATGTTCTTCTACCAAAAAATTGGTTGGAAGAAGCAAGAAAACAACAGCTCATGTTACAGCCAGTGCACATGATTCTTTCTTGATTTTTAAACAGAAAGATTTGCCCAGCTTTACCRTACTAGCACAAAATTTCTGCTACTAGCATGTTCATAACTGAAGAACTGTAAATAATAATATTGCGAGATGCATGGTAAGGGCAGGAAAATCTGTTCTAATAGATTGAGTTTGCTCTGTTTTTAATTTCCCGAACTTCATGCACCCAAACTTCAAAAGACAAAGCTCTGCTCTGCCTGYTTTCACCTGCCTGCTTTCATAACACAAAAGCAAGAGCAAACCTACTACTGTTCCCTATGCATTTATTTTCATTGCATTTATTTTCATCTTTTCGATCCTTTTCGCATCTAAACATATTAAATATCGTGCAGATTTTTTTTTGCCAGTGAAGAACAAGATTAAGTATACTGTACCTTCTATTTTACCCCAATATTTGTGCTAAGTGCCTTTTTTCTATGATGGCAGATGTTTGAGAAAATCAGAGTAGCAACTTGAAAATAGTAGTTTCACTTTTGAAGAAAATAAAAAATTAAGACAATAAATATCAAAGAAAGAAAAAGACAGCATTTAATAAAAATCATTCAGTTATTTCCATTAGCCCTGAATTTGWCTTTGAGAATAACGGAAATGCCCTAGTGAGGAATAAGGGGCAGAGGCAGCACTGTAACATGCTGCAGTTGGCCTGGGGGCTTCTGGTTTTCACTTCTAACTGAATTGCCTGTTAAATCATTTCTATTAACAAATAATTTTTGGCTGCAAGTAAAGAAGAACATTTCCTCCCTGTATAAAGCCAATTACCTGTAATAGAAATAGTATTCCAAAGTCTTACTTGAAAATGAAACAGAAAGAGCTCATGGATGTGATTTTCCAAGGAGTTCAGTGCACCTGCTTAAAGTGAGAAGTGCTTCAACAGCAACAGGAGGCGCATCCATTCGAGGGACTAATCTTCAGGCAAAGTAACTACCAAAGGTGACTTCAATGGGCAAAAAAATGGAGCTTTCCATAACGGGAAAACATCTTTAAGTGTTCTTTCCACTTTTTTACCTGCAGAGTGTCCCTCATGTATAACTACCCAAAGCTACAAATAAATACAGCTACTGTATGCATGATCATCACAGGTAGCTAGAGCTAATGGCAAACATACCACTGTTTTTCTGAAAGTGTTTTCCTCTTTYGTACTGCAGTGAGATCTTCAGACCATTCACTTGACAAAAGCAAGCAAATCACCAGGAGCCCAGGAGACGATGCTAAGAACAGACACAAATCTTGTTCTCTGAGCCATCAAACTCTTCTGATGCTGCTGCACTGAGCATAWGGGAAGCCCACGCGCTCGTAACGTCAAGGCTGCAGAGGGCAGGTGCCCGTCCAACCTGGCGAGCGCCCGCTGGCCACCCAGGGCGCAGGCGCCAAGGAGAAGCTGATGATGATCCCTTCAAAGGGGCAGAAGCAAACRCCTCAGCCTGAACTCACGTCTCTGCAGTTAGATTGCCCCAAACTGACTGCAGAAATACCGTGCCACAGTTTTCTCCCTCTGCTCACAGCAGTGTGCACATTCAGAGCAAAACGTCCCAGCCTTCTGTGTTAGGCAGAAAAAGTGCCCAAGCCCAGAAGCTGCCAAGGGAAATGAAGGGATGGGGCAACAACTCATGCGGGGTTGTCTGACTACGCTGGTTTGGCCTGCGCTGCTCCCTGAGTGAAGGATAGCTGTAAAAATGCACATGCAAAGCACTTATGGGGAAAAAAATGATACATTTGTAAGCCTTTTGGACAGTGCTCTAAAGATTAGAATAACCATGACTATGTTACAAAAATCCCTAGCTAGGTAAGATAAAATAAAACCTACAAGAAAAGGTTATCACTTACTATTCATTTCCCTCGTTTTAAAGTAATTTCCAAGGCAACCTTTCACATTTTGCAAAATACAATTGGTCTCATCACCATATAGTTTTACAACAGTTTTCCATGAGTTAGGTCTTAGAGAAAACCTTTCCCTGATGTGAGGCAGCAGTTAAATTTGATTGCTCAAGTAGGTAGAAAAGAAAAAGGGAAAATTACAGAAGAAAGCAGATCACAAGTTTCCCTAAAGACACAGGTATAGGGAGGAGTCTGCCTCAACTAGGAAGAGATATAAAGAGGTAGGGAAAAAAAAAAGTGTGAGACACTTTCAAATAAATGGATTTTTGCAAAGCCAAATCCTCCTATTGAATTTTTAAGGGCTAGGTGCAAAGAGCAGTCCATCTACAAATGAACTGCTAAGTTAAACATACCTGTAACCTTCCTGGTCTTGACATTTATCCTCAATTCTCCTATAGATTCACTAAAATAAGACAAACCTTATCTTATACCATCAGCCACTTCAAAGACAGACTTTATTTCAATCTAAAACTAAATGAAACTCAGTAGTTTGATTTTCCCTTTATGTATCCAGATCTTTTCTTTTCTTCATATTTTTAATAACAGCATTTGGGGGTTTTTAAATCTATTTTTATATATATAAATATATATATATATATATTCTGAAGCAAAACAAAAATTGAGTGTATCATCAACATAATCAACAAAAAATATTAAGTTACTTTGAAAAAAATGTGAAAATTCAAAGCTTTGTTGCATGTATTTCAGTAGATCAGACAGTGGTTCTGTACAGTACTGCTCTATTAAAAAGAAAGAGTAAAATTTTCTAGTTTAAGGCAGTATTTCTCTACAAATCCTTCAGAGATATACATAAACAGGAAGGGCACATATTCATATTTAGAGGAATGTTAAAAATATTCCATCCAGAATTAGCATTTCCAAGGTACGCTTTATGTAGTATAAAATTAGGAGGGAGAACCTTTAAGTACAAATAATTTACATATAATTGAAAGAAAGGAAAATTAAGTCTTTTTCCTTTAAATAAAGAAGGACATTCTCAACACTACTTCAAGCTTAAAAGAAAAAAGAAAACTCAGAGTTAACACTCACAGGAGTGAGGAACTGCAAGCATTTGCTACGGCAGGGAGGCAGGCAATGTGCAAGCTTGCCCATTTATCTCTGCTAATGCATTTCACATACTGCTCAGCAGCATCTCCAGCATTCAAGTCCTGGGTCCCTGTAGCAGAGAGGGCAAAGCATGCTGAAACACACRGTGGTTCTGCGATACAGAGCAGTGCCTACCCGGGAACACGGAACGCTCTCGCTGCAGATTTGCCTTCAAGATTGATTTCCTAAAACGCCACCCATACGACAGAAGCTCTTCACGTCCACTCTCCCCAGTGCGATTCAATTTTAATGGGGATACTTGGAATACCAAGAAACTGAATGGTAACAAATGAAGACCAACCTTCTGTGCATTTTCACTCATTGTGTCAGAATTTAACGTAATATTCAAACCTGAACAGTTAAAAGAAGAGTATTGTGAAGCCTAAATATTCCAAAATCTGTCACATTATAATACACAATCCCAAATCCAAAACTCTATTTCTATCTATACCACTCTTAAAATTGTTTAAGAAAATGCTCTAATTTTGTTCTCAGTTATTAAGAGAAAATTTGGAAAATAAAGAAAGGCAATACTAGAGAGCAGACCGTGTAGTATCTTAATTGCCTGGTATGTGTCACATTTCTCCTTGCTCTAGGGAGATAGCGTTAGGATGGTTGTCTGTATTTTGAACGCCACATGTGAATGCCAGTGGCTATATCTATCCAAAGGAGATTATATTTACCTGCTGCTATTTAAGCAGGAAAATCATTAGTTAAGTCCATAATCCTAAGTGTACATAGATTTCTGCTTTTGAAGCTTACTCTCAAGCTTCCTGGTTTCCATCTCTTCCTAAAGTGAAGGCACCTCTGCTCATGCAGGTAAGAGGCAGGGACCTGATTTATCGCAGGTCACACCACAACTTTACAACAGCCTTTATCCTAAGATCTCACCACATCAAACAAAACAAATTCCTATCACACTAGACAAGAACATTTTCAAGCCCACTTTACAGATAGAAAAGTCTGCATGGGAAGAATTTAAGCTCTGGGTTAACTGCATTGACCTAACACAAGTCAGATGGAGGTGTGCAAGTGAAGAATCCACCGTAGAAAACCACCAAACAGAAGCCTGGTTGCTGATGAATGTTACAGCGCTCGTCCCAAAACACAGTCCCGTTGTTCGACATGATGATGWTTGGAGCCCTTATGGTAGGGCACAAATCAATCTGTTTTCCAAGCACTGAATGTAAAGAGCACCGACTCATGCACGAGTCACGCTCCTTCCTCTTAATGTAGTACAGAGTAATCTATTCCATATTTTCTGCAGCTCCGTCTTGCAAGAGCACTACCTGATTTGTGCTGGACAGTATTTTCAAAGAGAACGAATCTCGCCTCAGCACTGAAACTTGCTAGACCAGGTTGGGCAAACGCACACGCTTACAGCAAAGCTAACAGTATGCCTCTATAAAAGGAGCCCAGCTAATATTTTAGTAACATGCATTATGAGCCTCTAATTCTCATTTTCTTGGACAATGATTTAAAGAACAG
>NW_028186512.1:3725617-3772930 GCF_003343005.1 Rhea americana | reverse complement strand
ATGCAACTTAAGTGAAACAAACAAAATGGCTTATGGCAATATATCAAGAAAATTTTTGTGATGTAGAAACATATTTCATTGCCCATTTTTCGGAATACAGCATTACCTACTGCTTTGTATGCACAGCTTCACTGGATAGATTTAAATAATATCATATTAACACATTATATTAACTTCTCTACTCCAGCCGTATCAAAGTAAAATCAAAATAGTATAGTCTTTATTAAAGTTTGCATTTACATGAAAATTTGCAATAACCAAAACAATCATCTTAACCTAGGCAGACTAGTCAGAGAAACCAAGACTGGGTTTCATTATACTTAAAAAGCCCCAATTACAAAAAAACTGACACAAGATATAATTCTGACCAGCATAAGACAGACATGCATAAAAAGTGAAAAAAAGTGCTGCTAGACCCTTCAGTGTGTTAAGTACAGTAAAAGTGATACCAGCTGCACAGTACTTAAATATAATTAAACTGCACTTCTTACATAAATGTGAGTTAAATGACRGGCAAGAGTGAAGTTAACTATCTGCCTTCTCATTCAGGAATACAGGCATCACAAGGTTATTTTTACATCTGTTTAAAAATAGCAACACAAATAGCATACCAGCAGTGCCAAAATCACTGTGCCTGTCCCTCACTGGGAAGCATCCCCTTTGACTGCAGGGCAACAACCTGGTGTGAGGCAGCTGAACAGCATCCAGTTACTGTGGGATTATGGCAGAAATCCCCAGGGTTTGAAAATGATGCCTTATTCTCTCATATAGACAGAAACAGGTTTAAGCAAAATACAAGCAAATGCTTCATCCTGTGATCTACACCCTCACCCCAGCCCTTTCCCCATCTTCTCTACAGTCCTCTATTTGTGGTTGCAAGATCCTGCTCAGTTTAATTAATGTGCAGAATTCAATTCCTTCCATTTCATTTCAATTACAAGAGAAATAAGAAGAGAATAACTAAGTATGTATTTGAATCGCAGCATGAAGAGGGATTTCGGCTACTTTAAACTGGTAAGTCAAGCACTGGCAGCAGTGCAACTCTGGCATCATGGGAATTTAACTACCACAGCTTCTYACCCAACTTCTGCAAAATATTTTGCAGTCCAACACAAAGTCTGTGCTGCCAGAAACGTTGTGTTACCTATGTGCRTGACAAGCTCAGGCCCACTTGTGCGAGCTGGTGACAAATCTGGCTTGTCTGGAGCATAACCTGGGTAGCCTATGTAATAGCTTCGACCTCCCTCCACTCCCCCCCCCCAAGTGGGTTACCTGTTTGCTGTTGTTTGGAGGATGCTGGGGCTGTGTGCAGCAGGCCTAAGCTATAGCTATAGTCTGTGTGGACCAAGCAAGCTCACTGTTTGTAGCCTTACAGGTTATCCAATCTAAAGGCAATGAATCCACAGCCCTCTGAACAGGCTTGCTCCCAAAGGGACATCTCCGACTTCCTGGGTCGTAATGCCAGCCCTGGGATTTGTGCAATGACCACTGCAAGGGTCATGGTACCTAGCTAGCTTATTTAAAGTTCATTTTTGTGAAACAAACAAAAACATCAGAAAAAAAAAAAACACACACACCTAGATTAACAGAAAACTGTGATGGCTTCCAACTATAGAAAGGGAAGTTAACGCATTGGCTTCATCCTAGCTGATGTTCCGAGATGTAAACACAAGTCCAAACACTATTATAAATGAAGTCTCAGTGGGGGTGGCCTAGGATCATTCATACACACTGCCATCACCCTTGACCAACATCTTAGAGTTTATTTTGTTCTTTCCTTACCTACATCCAGTGTGAAAAATGCTAAACATTAGAAAGCTAAATACATGATGAGAATTGACATTTTYCCCTACAGAAAGGTACTACAAATTATAGCTCTAGTATGTCTTACATAGCCACTGTATAACTGCTGTGACAATTAAGAGAAAAATGTTCTCTCCAGAGATTTATGAGCTATGTTAGCAGAATTCTCTGGGATAGACCATAGTGCTGCACAAAATTGTAAGGAACAGTTATAACAAGTTCTCAAAGTCTGCAAAAATTTATCAAATTACATTCATTTGCTAGGCTAGATCTTTTATTACAATTTGTCCTGCACCAGAGGCAGCATATAGATCTGCAACCAGAACAGCAGTGCAAGGATGGCTCTGTGAGTTAAGGTCCCTGCTTTCCCTTACGGATAGCGTACTACTATCCATCACGCGCATCACAAGAACTTAGAAACTGGAAGGGAAAGGACAAAGTCAAACTCCTTTTGCCTCAATGCCTCTATCTGTCCAGGGGTGACACTTCTAGTGAGGAAACAAGCAGACCCTGTTTTAAGCCTCTGCAGTCTGAACCACAACCAAAAACCAACATACGCATTCTGAAAACGTATGCAYGTGTATAAACATGCACATATATATACACACACACTTGTTCACTTTTGTGTGTGTCCATACACACAAATTCTAGGCTCTGTCATTATAACCTCTTATTCTATTAAATTATCGACTATTCTTAAATTAAACCGAAGACAGACTCCTTGGTGCATAAAATGGGAAAAAAAAATCCAGATTCTGTCTCAACTACTCCACTAATTCCCATTAAACACACAGTGGGAGTCAAAGGTCCAATCAGTTTGCTCACAAAGGCCCAAAATTTAAACAAGTGGACAACAACTACTTATTATCTTTGGGGGGGGGGGGCTTCTAAATGTCATATTATAACTTCACTAATATAAGCAGTTCAAATACAGCCTCAACACTCTTCTTCAGTTATACATTTAATTTTCTTACGGATAAACTCATATACAGTCATGACATCAAATCATAGAGTTCTTGATCATATTGGGGGYTGACTACAGATATAAAAAGAGCAATTCAGCTAATTAAACACAGGTGTCAAGGGCCATTTTGCATGTCCAACAGAAACATAAGGTGGACTCTTGCTGCCATAGAAGAAAAATATAGATATCCCACAGGTCCTATCACATCTTCCAGCTGTGTAAAGCTCAGATCACCTGGAACATGTAAAACAGCACTCAAGGTCTCCATTTAGACACTCAAATCACTCACCAACAGTCCCACTGACCTCCACGTATCATCTCATCTGAGTAACTGTTTCTCAGCAAAGGAATCTGACCATGCAACCAAAAATGTGTAACAGTGGAACCCAAAATGATTTGCCTTTAGCTGTCATACAGAAGATCTTCAAATCCTTACAAATCAAAAATAGCACCAGCCATAGGAGAGTTACAGGTATCACCAGGTAAGAGATTAAAATAAAATACGACCACCACTTTCAAGCATCAAGTTACAGGCTTTATCAACATCACGGTTTTGGCATAAGTAAAATATGATCAGTAACACATTTCTGAAAAATTATTCACAGTGTTATTATCTCAATCTATTCCATATGTTGTCTGCCATAAAAAGCACACAACAGTAACCTTTTATTTGCCAAGTGTATCTGTGCTGATTCACATAATGAATTAAACAATAGCATATGGCTAGTTTTAAGTACATGGTTCTCTTGCTCTATTTTCTAATACACTGACAAAGAAAAAAAATATTTTAAGCATAAAACAAAAAGCAAAGTCAATTCTACATAGCCCTGTTTCCCCAATTTTCAACCTCCTACAGAGGGCCAAAGAACACCACTATGAGACACTTAATCTTCAATAAAATCTATGCAAGAAATGAAGCAAATCACTTACTGTGTCTTGAGATTTGTCTTTGACATCATAGACTGTTAGTTTTATTTTAGTCTCCTCATAGATGGGGTATTCCGGTGGGAACGTCACACCAGTCAAGAACAGCGGGTCTCTTGTTCCCTGTGCCACACAAGCAAACATTCAGTACGGTAGCAGCTGGGCAACACGCAGTATTCAATTACAGATGCATGTACAGAAACTATGGGCTTTTAAGAAGTTAGTTTTCTACAGCAGAGAGACAGACACGAACAGTTAACACAGTCAGAAACAAAACTGGACAGCATTAAAACTTAAACTCATTAAAGTGTCTAACAAAAAGCCAGCTAGTTCAGCCAGCAGACAYCAATATTTGGAAGAGTGGTCTGTAAAAAGCAATTCCCTTCCCTCACATTATACTTTCTTTCTAGAAGTACTTTAAGTTTCGTATTAGTTTAAATGAACTAAATACGTAATTTATGCAAAAAGAATGTAAGAGACCTTAGTTAATTAACAATAAAAATCCATTCAGAATTATTATGGCATGTGCATATAAATGCACATTTACATATGCACACATTTGTCTGTGTGTATATATATAAACAAAATATATATACACACACACACACTCATACATATGCACACTTACATGTCAGTATGTATGAGTATCTTCCTTACAATTAACTCAGTATTTTAAGCAGTGAATTTTAGAATAAACGAAACCAAGCCAATCTCACTATTTTGACAGTTTTCATCAACTGGTATGTGTTCAGCTCCAGCTACAACCCAAGCTGAGTAGACTGATACCAGCAGTATAGTTCAAGGTAGCCAGTACAAGCTRTAAGTATTACATAAAGGGAGTGACTGACTCTGAGGATTACAATTCCTCTCTTTAAGCAATAATACATTGGTGCAGCACAATAACATCCTTTGCTTTGTAATATTATATCCATCTTTGTAATATTATATATACAAATATATTTAGATATAAAGCAGCAACTATATTACAGACACTTATACACATTATAGATACAGAAACATTTAAATGAACCATTYAATTTATTGCTTATACTTTCCTAATGTTTAATTGTACCAAAAAAGTTCACAAAGATTACTTGGCCAGTATCCTTAAATTTTCTGTTAAATAAAGGCTTTTGCATGATGACTACAAATTTTACTTGATGAAAATTACCTTTTAGTAAACCTGCCACCCCCCTAAAAAAAACCCACATCATTCAAATATATCCTATTCAAATATAGGACATTGCATTAGAAAATGCATCTACTTCTTTCCATAAAAAAAAGAAAAAAACTATCTATTCCATCTTGTATACTATATCACTTCAGACAATCTGCAATGAAACATCCTCATCAGACAAACTATTTAAATTAAGCAGTTTCAGGATGGTTGATGGCTGAAACCATGACAATTAAATTAGTAGTCAGTTGAAACTAAGACAACACTAAGAGCTCATGAAATACTCTCATTGTGTTTAACAGTTAAAACAAGCCTTTGATAAAGTAAATTGGGGTCAGTATTTGCAATAGSACCCCTCTGTTCCTAATTAAACCCTTCAGTAAGTTGAACAAGACACACCTATGTTGTCTGCTCAAGCTTAAATAATTTTCTTTGTAAGCGTAACTTTTCCTGTTTCTGACACGGGTGCTTACTGGAAAAAGTGAGGACTAGCAAAGCAGCCTCAAACATAACACATAACACAATTTACAGATTATTTTTACATAAAGTCACAGCTACTTCATACATACATGCTTTTTCTAATTGTAAAATCAGGCTAATGTTTTTGAAGTTGCAAAGATTTTACCTTTCCAATGTAAAAAGAGGAAAAAAAAACCAGAAAGGATAAAAAGTTACAATAAAGCAGCTATGTTCTTCTACATTTTAAAATACTTTCTAAAAATCTCTGTACTGTTTAATTTACACAGCCTTGTTCTTCCATGCGAACTACTATTCCATGTTTCAYTCTAAATCCATGTCTAAAGAACTGGACTATTCTCTACGTCTCTTGGTTGGAAAAATAGACCTTTCATGAAAAGGCATGTTCAGTTCTAACTGTTTACGCTGGTTAAATGCCAAGAAGTACAGAACACACTCAGGTATGCTTTGCTAACAGCTACAGTGTGCTTGCTTTACCAAAGGCTATGCACTAACTTGCTTTAGTTCTCATTCACTTTCTGAAGAAAAACAAGCAATTAACTAATCAACATGTTAATTGACAAAGAGACACTCACCTCCACGATTTCAGTGCTCGAATACCTCGTCAGAACGTGCTCTGCCGGATGTACAACCGAGACTTGTATAAACGTATTCAGCTTCCGATCACGGGTAGCAGCCACTAGATCCTTGCAYGCTGGAGACAGTACAAAAGAAAAATAAAATGCTAAAAAGAAAACTTTGGGAAAACTCTGCCCCAGGCACAGGACAAAGCAAGCAGCACTACAGCTCCAGATGAAACCTCTCGAGACGAGCCGATTTAACAGAGGAAGTCCCTTGGAAGTAACTTACAGAAATAGGAAGTCACATGCTGCAGAACTGAACTGAGATTTCGTTTCCACTAGACATATTTGCAGCTTCTGCAAAGCTCCCTGCCAGAGGCTCATCAGCTCCTGCATACGAATGCGTGCACACACGCTAACACACACTGCGAGCGCGGGAAGCTACATAAGCTCTCCTTTAATTGGCCACGTCTCGCAGCAGCCTGACTTGGTCCCCTCTTGCGTGACAAACCTCACAGTATTTGGCTGTTATAAAGACACTCTAAATCAGTTAAAAGCTATCACCGATTAGCTTGGCTTATACATTCTGGCACCACGGGAGGAACAAAAGTGCCGTAAGCTGCTCTGCAGAGAGGACCTGGACCAATGGGGCAYGCGCTGGCTCGGAAGCAAAACCCATCTACCTCGTCACTGCTGAGGTTCCTTAGCGCTACACCAAATACTGCGGCGGGATCTACCCAGTGCTTTCTGCAGCACATCAAATCACACAGGGATCTCAGATGCTTGAGGGTGGAAAGGAAAAGCCTCCAGCTTTGCAGAGGCCAAGGACAGCTTGCAGGAATCCCCGCCAACGGGGGGGCTTCCTCAGGTGCAGCCAACCYTTAACATTTTAAAGGTGAGCCAGATTATCCTCACAGCAAGCAAACGCAGCTCTGGTGAGAGGCCAAGGCAAGGAAACCTCTGGTGCGCACAAAAGGCCAGCTCAGCTTCATTTATACTTATCGTCTTTGGGTTTGGACTTACTCCTTGGGACACAATAAAAAGAAAACTGGCTGAAGCTTTGTTGCTATTCTTCCAAAACAGTTCAGAGAGAACAAGGAAACAATTAAATTTAACCTTCAAGGAATATCTTGAAGTTTCTGCCTGAACCTAGATTGCCAATGAAATCTCTCAGAAGAGAGTCTCAAACTGATCCTATCATAATTCGGTGCTAAAGCGGGATAATAATAAGGCTTGTGCACATTGGAGTCCTTATGAACAGCTGACACTATAGCATCAAACTTGAACAGCAATTTGCCAACAATCCTTCGCTTCTACCGCTCACCACAGCATTGAAATTACTCTAAATATCAGAACTACCTGATATGACCTGGACAATTATTTGAGTAAGTTTACAGAAAAGCAGTTACCAAAGCACAAAGAGCTGACAGATGGCTGCCTAGCTGTCTCCCTAAGAGACAACAAGACCCTGAAACTATAAATCTGCCAGCAGCCACCATCAGTTTATGAAAACTTCCAGAAACAGYCATCTTCCCAAAACCATGATCTTGTGCCACCACCCAATCTGTAAATGGCTACTGCACCTTACAAACCTGTTTTTAGAATATCTCACTGGCACGCTGGAACATGCTCTTCTAGGGGGATGCCATGAGAGCTGGTCGCCTTCACTATCACTGGCAGAAGTGGTCTAATTTTTTACCCCTGCCCCCAAAGGCAAACTAACCATGGACAACTGCATGAACCACCAGAGATGACAGGAAGATACCAGAGGAGAAAGAGAGATAGGAACTTAGGGGGAAAAAAAGCCTGGGATTCTGGCCAGAACCCTACAGCTGAACTTTCAAAAAAGGACTGTCACATAATGAACAAGAGTAAATCCCTCCTTAAAWTACAGTTTGATTTAATTGTGGGAAATCTCAAATACGTTGACCACATGACTAAACAAGGATGCAGGCTTTTTTCCTGTTGATAAAACCTTTAACAATAGGAAAAAGACTGCATTAAGTGGTAGCCACCTTAGTGATATCTGAGCTAAGAAGATTATTCTTCTCYGCAATAGCAGGGAAATCCAGTCATTATATTGTTCTCCTGTTTAAAAAAAAATAAAAAAATAATAAAAGAAGCAGCAGCTTAGCAACATGATCTCGAATTTCACTGGGTAGAGTTGACACGAAAATAAWTCATGTGCACCTCTCCCATGGGGAATATCAGGATGAAGTATCCAAATTCTCCAGGAGCCCCCAGTGCAGAACAAAAAATAAAATAAAAATGAAATAAGATGAAACATTCATCTAGTTTGATGAAAGTTATTTGTCTCTTTATCATGACATTCAGCTACTGCTATGCACAACTACCCAGACTTCAGTTAGAAAGRCTATTCAATAAGGTTGTCACTGGCAGGGGACAGAAGGTTTGGAGTAACACGGAATTTGTCAGTTTGGGCTATAGTAAATCACTTCCCTTAAACATGCACTGACTGAAACGTTTAACRAAACTTAAAGACTTTTTTTTTTAAATCTAATAGCAAAGAATAGGAGAAGTATAGGAGAAGTTTGGTATATCCTGCTCACTGGATGGAAAGTTCCACAATCCAACACTGCCTTACTGCTTTTTATTTCACCAGTAATATCTCTGAGATCTTCATAAACAAACAGCCAACTCTCTTCAAAGGGAAATATTCCACGGCTGTGAAACTGAGATACAAGCTATACATTGTACAAATACATCTGTTTAGCATCATTGACATAAATTATTCAAAAAAATGATGCAAAACAAACATGAAATGCATGTTTCCTGTCTGCTTTCTTAATTGAAAGCATAGCACAGTGAGAGCAGGTAACATAAGATCAATACACTTTCCTTCAAAACTATGACCAAGCAAACTACATATATAGGTTGCATTACTCTTCAGTATTTCACTATGCTTGAATTAATTCTGGAAAAACTCACCAACAAAATTCAGTGGATTGAAGTGACAGCTTGGACTTGCATGCCAGAAGTGTATGAATCTACTCATTGTGACTGTTGACTCAGGGTGAAAAGCCTGAGTCATCCACTCCCCTGGTGATCCCATCTCCACTAAGTCTACCAGTGTACAATGAACGTTTAAGGAAGAACTGCATTAGGAATAATTTATGCTTTTACAGCAACAAAGAAAGTAAAAAAAAATCTGCTATACATCAAGCAAATGAAAAGAAAGAAACCAAAGTAATCACTATGTGTAGGGCAGGATGAATGGCTTAAAGGAAACAGTGGGTCTAGAGTACATTTACAAATATATGTTTACAAGTTTTGCATAATGCTGCATTCTACATATAAAATTGCTTTACCATTGAAAATGCCTTAAAACAGAAAACACTTGCGTTTTTATCCTTCAATACTGATTTTCAAAAGAATAAAAGCATAGAGGGAATATTTTAATTGTTGTTTTATTTCCCTGACTGTTGCTGTTCCACTATAATATAGCAATATTATTCTTATGCAAGTCACAGTAAAGTGCTCCTAGTCATGCATCAACTATTACAAGCACTTTGCGTACAATTTCTACCAAACTGTCTGAAGCAGATCTTTGATTCTTCAGTCAGSCTGCGCTCCATATGACACTGATCTCTCCGCAGCACTAACGAGTGGCCTGTTCTCTTCATCTTTCTCTGTGTGCGCGTAGGGGCAACAGAAAAGATCGATTACTGTTTGTTCAAAACTGCCTTATGCTGCAAACACCACAGAGGTTTGCTTCATATTTTCAGAGACAGAGTAACAGGATCAGGGAAGATGTGTCCAAAATATTACCAGTAAGGACAAACAGAGCACAAAGAAACACCAAAAATAAATTTAAAAAGCCCAATGACTATGTAACAACTAAAGAAAAGTAGAAAAAAATCTGGAAATTCATCATCTTCCCTGAAACTACAACAATTCTGACAATTCTGAGCTTCAACACAGCTCTGAGCACGAAGCCCAGTGGAACCAGAAGAGATTAATCTGATAAAGAAACAGAAGAAACGCAGCAGCTCCCAAACTCAGAAAAGATCCAGCAGCTAGTACAGACTACATGGGCAGAGGGACTGAAAGGCATCCTCTACTCAGCGTTCACAGAGTTGTTTGGGAAGGATGCCAAGGACTGGACTGAAAATTGGGAAGTGGCACTGACATTGCAATGCTTGTTTGTTTTTGCTAGATGAGAAGATTACAGTACATTTGCTAAGGTCTCAGAGTCAATGGATTCACAGAATTTGTGTATTAACCTACATGGCAATCTGTGAGGTAGCTTTTTCTCTAACCAGTGACAGAAACCATGTAGTTTCTCAGGATTTAATTCCAGGATTTCCTTCCCTTTTCCAAACCAAGAYAGATTCCAAGTGACTGTCAGGGGACAGGAATTAACCCTCATAATCCTGTTTTCTCCAAAGGACACTGTTTTGTACGCATTCAGAACAGAAGGTCAATAATACACGAAGACAAGGAGCACAGACAAAGCAACAACAGTGTGTATCTCACACACATGCATACACACACACAATGTTCATTTTTGTTATTYCATTAACATTACAATAGCACTGTCATCCCAAAACAACTTAGTTTATATATCCTAAACATGCGGTCTCTCTTGAAAGATTCTTGATGAACTCAGATACAACTATTCTTAATGGGCAGAAGGACACATTAAATAAAGACCACTACATTCAGACTGTGCTATACGCAGAACACTAAGTAGTATCCCTCCTGTGGAAGGAAAAAAAGAAAGAAAAAGTATGCTTTGCCACTGCTTTTGCCTCTAATGAACAAACCGGCCTAACCAAGTTTGCTGGAAAGAATACTTTCAACTAGATTTCAAAAGAAGCCATATCTTGAACCACAAAACGGATTAGGAATAATCCAACTTCAGGACGCACAGGGAAAGCTTGGCCATATGTTTGACTTAGCAGTGTAAAGGCAACTGCAAGAGGGAAGATCTCTCCTCATGGCAGAACATGCCTGAGAGCAACGGAGGCAAGTGTTCTGGAACTGCTATTGCTTGATGTTGGCTTAGCAGAGAATGGTGTTAATAAGCATCCCTCCAGCTAATGTCCCATCATAGATAAGTACTATGGTTCACCCACACGTGTCAGAAGTACTTCAATTTGCCATGTTGGTGGGCTAAGAGCCCCTCTACCTACAGACTAGGAGAACAGACAAGTTATTCCCATGCCAACTTGTAGTGTGGACTCCCACTGAAACAATTCCTAGCACAACATTAAATATCAAAGGATGCAGGCGCAGCAATTCCAGTACCATGTTACCAGAACACGTGGGCACACTCACACAGCCGTGAAACAAGTATGTGTTACAGAAGGGACGCACATGACCGGTAACAGCTACCTCAGATGCTCAAACTCGGGTGAGCTCTGCAATGAAAAGAATCTCTAAAGAGAAGATTGCATTTGGACCACACATACAAGCTCAATGGATCGTTACCTCAGAAATTGCCAAAACCACAGTTTCTGCCCTTAGGGAGGAGGTGCTTGTATCAAAACAAACTAAATATGTCTGCTCTCTCGAACATACAGCTGGTTGCTGAAGTAACCTAGTTATATCTCAATGAAATGCACGTACATAATACAGTTAGTATCTTTCTGGGGTACCTGCAATTAGCAGTGGAAAGAAAATTTCTACTAGTAGTCCAACAAGCAATTACTGACAAAGAAGCTGTATCAGATGAAGTATAATGAAAGAGTTATGTACAACATCTTTAGAAATACAGGTTTGGTGGAGGAAAAAAATAAAKAAAGAAAGAAAACCAACCATTATCAGTACTCAYTTTAAGTAACAATTAATACACTTTCCAGGAAAAATGCCAATCATTACCCACTTAATTTGCAACTAAAAAATTACAATTATTTTAGGTATCACTGAAATAAGAAAGAAATGAGGGTTGCTGGGAGAAAACGTATGCTGATGGAGGGTGGGCATAAGCAGAGCGATCATGCTCAGGAATTGAAATGCCAGCTGCACTCACAATYCCATTTGCATATGAAATGACAAATCTGCTTCAAATTACTACTGTGAATATCAGAAATGATCTATTTCAGAACAAGCTCTGCCCACCCTGAATTTTGCAGTACTAGAAAAATTTCAGTTTGTTGCGTCTTTTTCGTTTTAGTGAAAGCCTCAAGCTGGACTAGAACATTAAGTACAGCACTTCCAAACTGTATCCTTCTTCTACTGTCTCAAGGAAGGTAAAATAAATACAAAGGCTTAGAGCATACCTGTGCACGGCAGTTACCACTAGCAGTAACAGCCACTTCCTCAGCATGGTTTTCAGTTCTTCTGACACACTACAGCAGGCCTATGTCGCACTGCTGCCTTGCTATTCAGCCTGCACAACTCCACTTATTTATACAGCTTGAGTATGATAGATGCAAGGGGCTCAGGAAAGYGCCCGACTGGATCAACGTACTTCTCACAGGCATCGTATTTCCACTGCAGAGCTAAGTGCATGATCACTCCTGCTAGCTATCTATTTAGGGCAATCCACATTTGGATACTGCATTAATCAATTTCTAACTTGTTAGATTACCTGTTCCAGCATGTTCATTGCTAAAGATCATGCTCCTCCAGCTCTATTTACCAGCTGTGCAAAGCTGACTTCCAGCACCTCTCCATTTCAGACTTGAGTTATATAGTGGCAATAAGGCCACCGAAGTGCCTTCTTAGCTTTGCTCAGAATAGCTGGTTCCTGGCGTTATGGCACAAAATATACTGCTCTTSTTCAACATTTCAAAATTCCTTTAACTTCTGAAATTACATTAGGGAACATCAGGGAATTTTTTTTAATAAACAAATACAAAACTATATGGAAAACAACACTTTCAGAAAACATTTCATTTACTTACTGAGCACTCTGTGCATGTATCAGCACAGGAGAACTGTATTTTTCTCATACGCTAGCCATCTAGTGATACCAAAGCATAACTTCTGCTGCTGCTGCTTTAATTTTTAATTATCCTCTTTACCTTCCGCCCAGAGCTATCTTGCTCATAGTACCCTTTATTAATGGCATTCATGCTCCGCCCTGGAGGTGACTTCATTTYTCTTGTGAAAAAAATGAGGAAAGGAAAGAAAGAAAAAAAAATGCTTGAAGGCTTACGAAAACTTGCTATACATTATTACACTATAAAATATATTCACATCAAAATAGATTTTGACACTGCTATTCTAAGGCTGTAATTTATTTTGGCATTGTTGGTATTTTAGAATACCACAGAAAGGTTTATATCTCCTGGAAACAGAGAGAAATAGCATTTTCCCTTTCACCTTTTTCAATATTGTCATATCAAGTATCTACTGCAGTAAAGATCTAAACTTACTACAATAACTTTCAAAGATTTGCCACAACACTGAAAATAGAGTGGTTACAAGTTTAAATAACAGGTGAAGAGTTTTTAAAAAATAGCAAGGAGTATACAAGATCTCCCTTTTTAACTACTTCAATTTCTTTATACTATCAGCTCACAGTGAACATCTAGAATCTGTAACAATTTCAGGTTTATAAATAAAATACATACTGCTGATTCTTAAATTTGTACATTTCTGCAAAAATAAAACACTATTTTAAAAATTATCACCAACAGAAGATGTTTCACACAGTAGTGCCCCCAGGTGCTCAAGGCTGCTCTGAAGGAGCTAGGCTGGATGCTGGGGAGAAGTCCAGCTGCAGGAGCCCAGAGCGCAGTACGGACTAACCCACCCACCTTCTCTAGCAYGTCACAGTCTGTATGAGACTTCAGCATCCCACAGCCACGTTGCTATTAGCACCCAGGCTGGTTAATTTTATATTAACCTGGGTACACCTAAACCATGCTGCAAATTTTAGAAGCCGCTGCACGTCCTSTTCACAAAATTTCTCTGGAACCACCCCTACCATGATTTATAGGAGTACCCAGTTACGTAGCCGTAATGCCATTGCCCATGAGACACTACCAGTGAATGCAGCTATTCATTCAGACATGCTTAAAGAAATTTTTTTCCATAAGTAATGGTGTTATATAATAAAACCAATCACAAAAAAGATGACAGGACAACAAGACGCAGTAGTGAGCTACATTAACATTAGTAACCCATGAACGAAAATATTGGTATCAGTTAGTTACTACTTGAGTACATAACTGAATATTCTTCAAGATTCATTTAGCTGAAAAGATTTGTCTACCTTTCCTTTTATATGCTACAAGGATGCAGCCTGCAGTGGCTCATTTTGATCAATATTATAGTTTCCCCCCAAAAAAAAAGACATCCAGAATTGAGCACTGGGGCTTTCTCCTTCACGAGCAGCACTCAAAAATGGGCAGACAACTCTCTGTAGAAAATAAGCAGGTTATTACCGAGCTGTACAATTGCATGTATTTGCGTTGTGATGCTATATGCAGGCCTCAGTCACAACTGGATCTCACCGCATAGGAGCCTCACTGCATAGGCAAGCAAAAAAATTCATGAGTCTCTCTAAAAACAGAGCGCTCTACAGAAAACTGAGAGGAAGGCTAAGCACTGGCCCCYCCAGTATGTCAGAGGTCATCCTTTACAGAGAAGAAACTATTCTTTGACATGCCTAAATGGAAAGGAGACTAARAAGTACTTCAAAGTCAAAGTAAACAAGACACCTTCAATCAAGTGAGAAATTAGATTTCTGCAATCCAGAACAATCACTTCTAGCCCTTTAATAATTATACTTTCTAGCCAGGAAATCCATGATAAATGCCAAGTAACCTGCATGCAGGCCATAGTTAAAAGGAGAAGACATCCCAATATGAATAGGTGAATGAAGGTGGTAATTATGGATTAATAGCTCAATCAGAGATCCAAGCAAGAGACAATCCTCAGAGGAGTTAGAAACAACCACTGATAAATAATTTGAGATTATTTTAATAGCAGAGGACTTGTATGAGGTAGCAAAATATAACTCCTTTATAAAGGAGATTAAACAATGGGAGGAAACACGAATACAAATTCATATCTTTCCATACAAATGATATAAAAATCAAGAAATATTAAAAGCCCACAAGTGTCAGACTGGCATCAAAGGATGAGTTTCAAGGAATTCATCTCTTGCAAGCACTTTGGATTCACTCAGGGACCCTCATTCTGCATATCCTGAAAAAATAATCTTTACTCCTAAAACTTCTCCAAAAAATGTGCTTCATCCTAAGTGGGTACCCACAGAGCCTTGAAAAAACTAGAGCACAGCAGCACATACAGGGTGACAAGCACCATTCTGATCATAGATGTCGTGACACTCTTACACATCATTTCAAAGGAACCTACCTCAAGCAGCGTACGCATCGATATTTCTCGATTCTTCAAAATCAACACTACRCTTCTCTCCTCAAAGATGCTGATCCACAGCTATTACTCTAAGCTATCTCACAAATTTATCAAAGATCAGTAGCTTGTATTTTAAGGGTTAGATGTTAGTTGTCGCGCTGTTATTTCCAGCAGGAATTTCTTCAAGAATGAAAATCTGCTATTTACGTATGTTGCAACACTTTGTTTGAAACTGAGTTATTTTTGACATGCTTAAAAACAAACAGAAATCTGCCTTTTCTTCCCAGAGAAATTAAATTTTAAATCATCAACTCATTTGTATAAAAAAAAAAAAAAAAAAAAAGCCCTTCATTTCTCTCTTCAGAGACACCTCCTGGTGGATTTGAGGTTTAAACGTGGACTAAAGTAGGTATTGCTGCTCTTCATCTCTATAGGAGCACATTCAGATCTCAAAGTTGAAAACACTGTTAAGCCCATTACCATACGGTTCTCAAATTTTAGTCTTTAAAAGCATTTCAGTTACAATCTTTACCAGCAATACCAGCAATCCTCAGCTTGCTATACGTGAAGAATTCTGGTCTTCAAAGACTGCTAAAACCAAATTCTTCTTAATTTATCATAATGATATTGCATGCTCATTCAATCCCTCAGAAGTCAATGGAATATCTTAAGTACAACAAAAGAGGTTTCAGGTTAAAGTGTCAGCTTTAACTTGTTTTGAACATTCAAGCATATCCCACAAAATATTCAAGGTTTTTTTTATAATTGACTTAAATTCGTTTCTTTTCAGTTTCAGATGCCACACAACCATATTTTTAGTGCAGTTCGCTTCCACAAGAAAAGGAGTTAAAATGTCTGTAATTATACTAGAAACTATTATCAACAGGAGATACAGGAAAACTATTTTTTGAAGATTTTGTTCATTTTGAGTAAAAACATTCCCAGCACCTCAGATAAGGCTGGCTGCAACAGCCACAGTGGCCATGCTGGACATTTCAAGTGTCACCTGGATTTCATGGCTGTTCTGGGAATGAAAACGCCAGCTCTTTCGGGGCCTGCAGGGCAACCTCATTTTCAAGGCAAATCTCACCGCAGGATACACATTTCAAAACTTCCAAAAGTAAGTGTATCTGTAACTAATGCATGCAAGAGGGGARAATGACTTCAGTCTTCCATTAATTAGATGTTTTTCTTTTTATGGGATTTCTGTGCCCACATAKGAGGATTAAAAAGAAGTCTGTTGGGAGATATTTTATAACATGAAAGCACTACTGCAATTATTTCTATAGGCATATTTAGAGATGTATTTAATGACTRCCATTTGGAAGACAAATGTTCAGTTAACATAGGGCAGTGCCATTAGTGCCAAAGAAGCTGTCAAGAGCTATCATCCTCTGAACGACTTGAAAAATGTTTCTCTTAATATATTATTGGCCTACCAAAAGAGAATGGTACCACGGCTGTTTAGTCATGACCACGCTACACAAGAGCCACGAACTACAYGATTACTGTGATCTGTAAATAATCTGCTTGCTTTGTCTCCCAAATCACCTGCATCTTTTCCGGACTGAGAAGAGGAGGCTGCCTCCAAGGAGGAAGGCATGCAGGAGAAGCGCTGGGACCAGTTCTCCAGACAGTGCCTTGCCAAGGGTTTCACAGACAGGGCTGAAGGTTATAACAGATCAACTGCAATAAGTGACAGTAAGAAGACAGCAAAAACTCTCACAGAAAGACAGAAATGCTTGAAGTGAGATTTAAATAAAATACTCTAAGCCTCTCAACATACCTRCTGCCTAGTTCTGGAGGCATCCAAGTCCTCCGCATTTAAGCTTTCAACTGTAAGAGGTCCCCGCRTGGCCAGGGGTCTGCTTCTAGGCATGTGCCAAAGGCCTCAGCCTGCCAGCACCGAGCAGCTCGGTGCCTGTCAGCGGGTGCCCGCCACACGCCAGCCCTGGCAGGGGCCCAGCCCCACTGCCCGGCCAGGCTCTGCAAACACATCACCCCTCATTTCCTTCACTACACTCCCAGCGGGAGGACTGGAGGAGGAATGGTGGCAGTTCCCCCCTTCAACTCAACTGGGCACTCAACCAGAAAGAGGTCAGATGCAGGCTGGATCCAGGTTTATCCTTTTGCCTTCCTCTRCCTGAAGACCTACAAACCACAGAAAGTCACCAGGTTTCACACCCAAGGGAATACATCCAAGCAGACATTCAAATCCTCCTCCTGAAGCTGTCCCATCTTGATGAAAATATTTATTTTATATACCTTGGCAGTAAGGGAAGAGGTGACAAAATTAGCATTCTGAAAGGTAATTCTGTATTTTACATGAAATTGTCACTGAATTTTGTTCAAGGACACTGTCACTGTCCTCCAAAGAAACTCTACATCGCAGGTGCTCCCTGCCACAGGAAAGGGCCCTAGTCACTGAACAGTCATCCTCAATTTATTCTGTCTCTGCCCAAGGTCATACCCAACTCTTTCACAAATGGAGAAAGGGAAGATTTTCAAATTGGGTTAAAAAAAGTGGCCATCTGAATTTTATTCCTGGCCAAAAACAAAGCTTTATATGCTATTCAGTAAATATTCTACCTTAAGCCTGCATTTTGCAACCATTCCTACTAGAAGAAACAGAATATAAACATAAAGGGACAAACGTGCAAAACACATACAGTAGAATCAGCACTAATCAGATATTATCTCAGGTCAAGACCATTCACAAAACTTTTATCTGACATTTGCTCAGCTCTCCCCAAACCCGACTTGCTCACTGTCCAAAAMATAAGGCAATTCCAGCTGCTGGCACAGCCTTATCTGAGGCACGCTAAATATACCATAAAGCACTACATTAGAAAGCAAGASTGGAAGTTCCCTAAAACTTCTTATGTTCAGATTGATGGCAACAATTTTAAATAGTCCAATTTCAACATAATTATGTGGAAATACTTACAGATTCTCAAGAATTCCTAGGTCAAAGTAACAGATGTCTTAGTACCACCATTTAAGGTCATTACAAGAGTCACTTGCAAACCAGGCAGTAACAGCAATTTCTGAGATGCCCTAAAAATCCTGCTAGCAAGTTATATGGCAAGTCCTTCACATAGAGCTCATATTATATGTATGTATGTATATGTACACACACACATATATGATACATATAATCATATATAACACAGATCACTTGGCTTCCTAAYAGGCTCTGTCCCATTTTTCAAAATATTGCATTTCTTGTATCTGCCCAGGACTACAAGGACTGGACAGCAACAGAGAAAACTTCACAGGTTTCAGCCACCGAAACACAGCTAAAAATCTATCCACACACTAAAAATACCTCTTTAGCAACCTCAGTGGTATATACAAGTTCTTTTTTAAGTAGAAATAGAGTTTAACAATTTAATACTACCAAATATTGTGATTTGATGCAAAAAGCCTTTCAGTTAGAAAGAGCTGTGATGTTGTAAAGAATCCATAAAAGTGCAACTTATTCTTACCACCATGGAGCAGACTAGCTTCTAGCATTGCTAAGACTGGAGGCAGGAGAGAATCAATCATATCCTGAATAGTCAAAATGGCAATTGCCTGGGAGGTAGAACACACTTAGCAGAAAATAGCAGTGCCAGAACTCTCATCTAAATCTCTGTCGTAGGTAAGAAAACATTACAGTCTTCTGTAAGAACAAAGGAGTAATTCATCCTGATTTGGCTTGCCGCTATCTCTGTGTAAAACTCTCAGTAAGGATCTTAATACTCCTCTCCATTCAGACCAGCTTCCTACACCCACAAAGCAATCAACCACACGTATCAAGTCATGGACATCTCACTCATCGGATATCAACTACATGATCATCAAGTTATGCAAACAGCTATACTCRTGGACATGCAGGACACATGATGGGAGAGCGGGCTGAAAGCCAGACTCACCCTGGAAGATGCTGCCTACCAATGCTCATTGCAGAGCAGAGAGCTGCTAGGTCAGTCATGGTTACCCCTCTTGCCAGCTCAGCCACCCAGTTGCAGAGACCTCTCCTTCCACTTAACCTTCTTTGACTATCCCAGCACCCTATATGCTAAAGGTATAACAAGCCACACACAAAAAAACAAGTTACAGTGCATGAGATTTAAGAGGTTCACTCTAAAGGTATACCAGGGGATATGAAGAGAGTCACTTGAAAAAGTAAGTTTCAGAAATTGAAGAGTACCTAGATTGGAAAAACAAACAGGAGAAAGTATGCACAGTAGGAGGTATAYGAGTCAAACTGGGAAAAGCAGGAAGGGGAGGGGGAAACAAGAGAGTAGCATGTGCCAAAAATAACTTCTCTTTAGCTTAAAGAAATTATCTTTAATCCTACGTTCCCATGAACTAGAAAAAAATACCCTGGAAACACAAGTTTCCAATTACATCAAAGTAATTTCAAAGTTAAATCTTAAACTCTTTTCCTAGAGTAATTTTCAAGAAGCCTTACAAGTTAACATAAAGGTTTAAGTGCTTTAAATATTTTAGCTCAGAAACCAGAAGTAGTTCAGGAATAGCAACACAAGTATCCTTATAAGCTAGGAGCAGGATAGATTAACCCATGCTAAAATCTGTGCTGCTGTAAGTAGTTGGGGCCGCTCCACCTTTCATTATCGTTTTCAGCACCAACATAACCTTTTCCTTTGGAAGTTTTCAACATAAGAGTTTTTGAAAATGTGAATCAACATTTATGAATCGTGAGAAAAATGTGAAGTATGTACTGAACTATCATCTTCAGTGTCAAGAGCAAAGTGATATTACTGAGGAGCATATCAATCTTATTTATTTAAAGATTTGAAAAAGAAATCTTTCTTGTCCTTCTCCTCCTTGTTCCCTTGCCATGYAGATGTGTCAATTTGTCACCTCTTCCCAAGATTTCAGAATCTGTACATTTCTCAAAGAACTCAATCCCATTATCTGTTGTATCACACCAGAACTATTCTGATAAAACTGTCTCTCAGAATGCTTAAATCCCACAAAACCCTTTCAACTGTTAAACAGCTTTTCAAACTCAGATATCTACAAACTCCTCTCTACATAGATTACCTCTAGCTATTCCAAATTTATCCCTAGACATCCATTTGTATCAAAATATGAGTGAGTCATTGCTGTAAAGTCCTTATTCTATTGGATTAAAAGTAAAAGTTTCCCTTATTCACAGCTCTGATTTATACTTATTTGTCATCATTACAAGATCRTAATCTAGTTTCTCCTGGTATTTCAAAGAAAAGCATTCATAAAAGCAAGAGCTTCCAGGGAGAAGGCACTTTAACTTCATAGAATAGAACAGAAGAAAACTGCCTGGAGAAAAAAAGAGAGAGAGAAAAAAAAACACCCGAGTTCACTAATGTTGAGACCCCAAAACTTCTTCATGCTATTCATTACCGGTATTACCATACCTATGCTTTCTCTACTCCATCAGAGTAGAATATGCTGAAGCAGTATGATCTACTCCATCCTACTGATTCAGCATATCCRCCAACCCACTCCAGAGCAAATAAACTCCTGCACTCAATAAAAAGCCTACCCTGGTGAAAAACTGCTAAACAGCAAGGTGTAACATAGAAYTTTAATCTCGATAACCTATTGGGAATTTGAATTTGCACAAATCATAGCTGCTTAAATGCCTATCGTTAAGTAGCAATGGATGCTGACACATTGAAAGTACTTTTCTGAACTACTCCTATCAATAATTAGTCCTTACTTGRCACAGATGCTAAGACAAGACATACTTAATAGAAGAGTCATGCTATACTAGCCATAAAACGGGTTATCAAAGGAAATTTTACATATAAATATGTGTATATGTATGTGTATATATATATATGCACACATACACACACTTCTATTTCAGATGYGAACATGCCAGTAATATTTCAGCATCAGCATCATTTTGGATTAGACCTCTTTGGTCAGACTCTCTCATCATGCAAGGAGCAGGCAGCACACTAACTGAATAGTTTCCAAAGTCTCATTACTAAGGACTTTTGAATCCTTGCATACTCAGCATAAAATTAGAACAGATTACTATTTAAGGATTGACAGCATGCTCCTCTCTGGCTCCAGTGCAAATGAAGACAATTCCTACTCTAAAATTATCAAAGGACAGACTTCTGAAAGATACAGATTTGAAAATCTAGTCTAATTTTCCAGTACTTAGAAATCAAGAAGGCAGGATACCCAGCAGAACTGAAGGAGAATATAAATTTTTGAAAGGATTCTTTTTTCTTTCTTTTTTTTTTTAATACTGAGTTTTTTTCCATTATTTGTATAGAGAACACAGTCTTAGAAGAAAATTTAAGTATAATGAATACTGCAGGTTAGTGAATCAAGATGATACAATTCACTATGTTTAAAGCGAGGRAAAAAAAATATAATGAAAGAGATGATATGAAAGGCGACAAGTAGAAGATGCAGATTGGCCCTGTCAAATGAATTCACAAGAAACTAGAAGGGCATTGGGATGGGATAACCTTCCACAAAAGTGAGAATGAAAATGCTCATTACAGAAGAGCTATGCAAGACTCCGATCGGAAGGTAAGATTTTTAARGGAAACCACATCAATACATTTCCTTAGCTTTTATTTCTTCAGCAGTAGCTTTATGATTACCTTATAATATCAAAAYGGCCTAAAATAACCAAGTCATACTGAAGAACCTGGTAAGATTCAGATAGTTTCGGCCACGYCACTGAGGCGAGCAAATCCTTTTTTCTGGTAACGTGTGCAGCACTCAATTCAGGAGGTTGCTTTTCTTCGGAAAATATGCGCAATGATGGAGGAGCAGAGCTTCAGAAAGTACCTTTAAAAAAAGTAGTTACTTTCAATTTGGCAATGGCTAAGACAAAACCCCCAAAGCCTTCTCAAAAGCTATGYATGTCAGAAGTATGATGGGAGGAGAGGAGGACAAAAGAAGGATGTGGAGTCTCAGCAGATCCATCCTAAAAATCACTTCTTTGTGGTTTTTACTCACAATGTGGCCAACATTTAATTTTCAAGAAGGATAAATATCACAAGGCACAAAACAACACTTCCAATTTGATTCACAGAGAGAGAAGTAATCACTTTTTTTAAATTTACTCAGAAGAGTAATTTTTTATATATTTGTTAATTCACCTAAAACAAGAAAAAAAATCAAATATTAACACATCTCTTAACATGATGAGGCAGAAGAAAAAAGTTAGATAGCAAAGCTCTGCTAAAATTGGGTCTCTGACTCCAACTTTTTAGTGCAGTTAAAAACAGTATTTTTGCTTATCACTTTTACAGTTGATACTGAAAAAGCTCCAAATTATGTTTCAAAATTGGAAAAATCACTTAGTCAAGGTCTTTGAGCAACATCAGTGTATCATTTAGACTTCACGTGCAGTTAAATCTGCTTCATGAYCTCTCCAAGAAGCTCTATCACAAAATTATTCTGTAAAGAATATSACAGTGAAAAAAACAATTTTCTGCATTTACAAGTAGACAGTTGTTGCATCAACCCACTACTTGGCAAAATGGAAAAGTAAGTGGCCCAGAACTCTTAAGTTTTAAGCCTATCAACTCCTCACTCATTAAGASCATTATGATTGTGTGCTATTCAATAAAATTTTGGGAAAGGATATAATTACGCACAATTTACAATATTCTATCCTTGGAAAAGCAACTAGAGGTTCTGCAACAATAAGACAGCCTATCTAATTGCACTGCCCTCATATACCTTCCAAGAGACTGGAAATTTTCAGAGATGCTAGATAGGTACTCTCACTAATACAAGTGAGTATTTGAGTATGTCTATAACATGTGGCAAGGCGTTACCTCCTATATATCTAGATTATCACACTACACACAAACTGATGTCTTTTACTCTCACCATTGCATCTTCATGCCTCTAATGATTAGAGATATTCAAAGACACTGAAATGAACCAAAATGAATTCCACTGGATATTAAAGGGGTAACAAACTTTCCTTTTAGACTGTATTTTTGAAATGTATTCCTCCATGTTAACATCACATTTACTACTGAGCTCACCTCTCAGCACTTTTATTGCCTATGGAGCCTTCTGCCCTAATGTCCTCATTTTTCCAGTTGAGTTTTCTTACGTTGCTTTATCYGTTCACCTTCAAGTAAATGCAAACAGCTTTTGAGATTCAACCTCTTGAAAACTTCATTTTGAAGTTCACCTCTAAGCATAACGTAATTTATTTCCCTTAACTGTTAAACAATACTTCAGCAAAATTCACATGTCACAAGCCAGTTACACTGAAATAAAGGAAGTCAGGAACCTAAACCAAATTTAGTCAGCTCTGGGAGTCGGAGCCTAGGGCAACCAAATATAGCAGATATTCCAAAAGAAACATCTCTAGGAGAGTTGACCCTGTGGATTTCAAAGTCATGGGAAAGATTCTTATCAGCTTCAGGGTTTGTTGGATCAGTCTGCTATTTAGGTCCAGGGTCTGTTTACTCTCTCTCTGCTCTGTTCCTCCCCTTCACTCATCACCCTGCAGAAAAGCACGTGCTACTATTTCTCTGCCTCCTGGTRCTTTCTAAAGAGCTCACAGAATGGAAGAGAATGACCTGAAAAGCCAAGCAAGGGAATGAAGTTCGAAAAAATAGAACTTCCCAACAGTTATAAGCTTCAAAAACAGGCTTATTTCCATAGAGTCGTCAGGAATATAAAAACCAGAAGACTGAGTCTAAAGGAAGCTCTGACTCAAAAGACAGGAACATTAATAAAATCAAGTTCACTCCACAGAATGCTGACTGTATTGTGGTGGAAAGCTATGATTCACTATAAACAATATGTTTATTACTAAGGGTTTTTTTTTGAATTGTCAAAAACTTTGACCTTCTAAAGTCAAAGAAGAGTTTTTATCAAGGTAAGTATCTCCACAGACTTTTTTTTTTTTTAATAAAGAAAACTATTTCCAGAGTGTTATGGATACAAAATACAGCAAGTTAACTACCATACCAGAACACAAATCCCAAATAGGACTTTTATTATTTCAAAAAGTAGCTATCAAAACTTCAAACACATGAGACGAGCATTTASGTATACTGTTCCTAAATAAGTCTGGTGAATTAGGCCATACCCAAATAATACTAAAAAGCTATATTGTATTTTAGTTACTGGTGAATTTCATTTATGAAAATTTATTGTCCAACTAAACACTAATGATAAAAGAGCCCTGAAGCATAATTACACGGTAACAGCTGCAGAGTAAATTTTTACAGTTAAAAACATGTATATATTAACTGATATAAACAAATGYTTATTTGCATATACAAATTTATAATACTGTTTTTGAGTTCAATTTCTAGTTAACTAACATACATCATACAAATAATATTATATGAACACAGTTACAGGTGTAAGCCATGATTCCTAGTCTACAGACCAGTTTTATAGCTTATTACAAATTYACTGTTGGATGTGACAAATCTGATCAAGCTAGACAGCACCTGCAGGTTTGGCAAGGTGGGGCAGGCAGGCCCACCTCGCAGCAGCGCCCGCTCCCGTGGCAAAAGTCCTCAGCACCCCGGCCCGCCAGGCCTTGGTTCGCTTCACGCAGAGCCCCTGAAGGGCACGAGCKGGGCCCTCTTCGGAGGCAACTAGACCAAACACGCGCCCTTACCCACGGGAAATAAAAGGCGGTTCAACTCCCTCGCACACCGCACTTGTGCGTTAACAGTTATTACAAGCTCGTTAGGGCTTATGTGTTAAGCCCTAAGTAATAATATAAAGTTGCTTATTTTTAATTATTTACTTATTGTTAAAATTAACACAACTTACACTGTTTTAGTATGGATACTGGACAAAATTGCTCCGAGTCTTACTTGATACAAGCCAAGCCTTCAAAAGGCAGCCTGCCGAGGGGCAGCCCCGCGGCTCCCCGGGCGCACGAGGTGCTGCAGGCCTCCCGCACGGGCCGCCGGGCAGGACCAGCGCCCCTTCCCACCGCTGGGCAACCAGCCAGCGGCACCATTCCCGGCCCGCGGCAAGGTGGCTGCAGCGGGCGCGTGCGTTTGCACACGTATGGGCGGCATAAGGGCCGTGAGCCGCTGGAGCTAGGAGACACTGGTACGGGAAGGATGGATTCCTCCTGGTGACATATTGAGGTCTTCCGTGGACCCCTCACTCACTTAAGGGGGTTTCCTTGATGTCATTGGGTTTTAGCTTAATTTTAGGTGTGYGTTACTGCAAATCAGCTTTGCAAGGCTACCTATCCTGTCAAATATCCCTGACATACAGCCCAGGCCAGGAAAACCAGTCAAAAACAAAAGGTTTACATTGTTACTTTTATTTGTTCCCTGGACAGCAGAGTTTAATTTATATGATTAGTCACAGAGCTGCAATGACTCAATYGATAATGCTGCAAAAAAGCCCACAGAACATCAGTTCCCACTAGCAACAACAAAAATCACACCACAACTACGGACCCCACAGGCAAACACCTACCAGCGCTCTGCCCACGCAAGCCTGAACGCGGTTGCACAGCATCGTCACGCTTTTACCTACTGGGGCGCACCGATCACCAAGAGCGGCTGCCCCCGACACACGGCTCATCCAAATTGYAGTCGCCATCCAGAGCGGCCTCCTCCCTCTCTCGCCCGTCCCAGGGCCGGTCTGGGAGACTGGTGCCACGGCGGCACGGCAGCAGAGCAGCCATGCCCCAGCGCTACGGCCGCTTCGCCCCCAAAACGCCCGCAGAAAGGCGCAGGGAAGTTAGACTGGCCCCTAACCATTAGTGTATTTTGGTAAATGGAAATTTTATCTACTACTGACAGATATCTAGGCCATTTTGGGGGGGCAACTATTACAAAACTTAAGCATGAGTAGTCCCTACATAGACAGCTGTTCTTCAAAGTTGTTGCACTACTCAAACCATCTAATTTTAAAGACACTCGGGTATGGCAACCCTGATACAGTTAGAGTAATCTCAAAAAAAATGATTGTATCAGATATGCTTGTATCTGCCCCCAAGGACCTAGCTTTAGGGTRTCAACTTCTAAAGCAGCCCAATTACAGCAGCGCAAGAGCCAGCTGGAGCCCAGTTCAACACAGCAGGTGAGGAGACTGGCTCCCCCAACAGCCGGGGCAGCGCAAGAGCCTGCGGCCAGGGCAACACAGACATTTTGTTGGCTGTATTTGCCCCCCCCCCAAAAAAAAAACTTTCTTCTTGAACCTGTGCAATAGATATTTCAAAGTGTACTGACTGTATTGTTCGTATCAGAGTAAATATACTAAGAATTTCTCACTGTATAGCTATATAACATGAGCTGCACAATAACAGGTTATTTGAATGCAGAAATCACATCAAATTAATTATTTTAGAACATATACAGCATACAGCTTCAGCAATTTCAAGATACATTACTTGCAACTGTAAAATTTTACTGTACGCAGTCATAGGGAATGAACAACCAAACCTAAATACTATTTTAATTTCTGATATGAAATTAGTTACCACTCCTAAAGCAAACAATAATTTCATTTAATCTTTAGAAAAATTCAAATAAAAAGTTTTTGCACAAGAAGTGCAATGGCAATCGACATTTTTCCTTTCTAAGTGACACACTGTTTAGGCTGCAAATACTGTGCATCTTATTTAACTTCAATAAACTAGCTGATTCTCTTTTGTCTTTAACAATTTTTTCCTCTGGAAAAATGAAGAGGTAATGAAAAAAAACAAAACGTGAAAATATCAACCAAAAAGCTAATTTAATAAGTTGGTTCTACTAGATTCCACAACAGGGAGAAGGGAAAAAAAGTAATTTAGACACCTTCTTTTACCACATATCTAGTTAATTGTACGGCAAGAAATTAGTTTTTCAGTTCATCTTTATTTCGAATAACAAAAASCACGATCACTCAGATTAGCTTGCTTGACCTACTGAGCAATCGTAATCGTGCCGTATATACCTCTGAATAGAGGGTGGCCTGAAGTGATAGAGCATCTCCTGAAACACAGGTCTCTGGTGAACACAGTGCAACAGAATAAAGTCAGGTGAACATTTATATCAACTTTTCTCTACAAAGTGATAATCAACCCTTATATACATTCATACTCTACTAGACTGACAGTACTTCTCTCTGGGTAAGATATATGGCTTCTAAAAAGTTACTTTAAGTCTCTTGGCCYCCAAACCGATAACATTTCATGAACAATGTCCATATAAAGCTAATGGGCAGGTTTCCAGTGTGGCAAAGCAGCATAGCATTACAGAACTCAACAGATGTTTAGCAGTTTCAACTAGTCAAGAATCTAAAGCCAGTATTACAAAGATAAATGCAGTGTTTGCTACACAAAAGCATCAGGTATTTTTTTCATTTTTAATACGTGTTATGTTAAATTGTGTAGTATTACATACACAAACTCTTTATCCTCATTACAATTCTAAAGAGAAGTCAAAGTTTTATCTTACCAAGACTGAACTCCAGCTTTGGCTCATTTGCGATTCTCTGAATACCTTTTAACATTAAGAAAAAAAAAAGCTAATTAGAAATAATTTGATTTCAGCATCTAGTTTTTTAATATGCACTAAAAATTTAACGTCTAATTCATACATCAATAACTACCTGCCATTACTGGTGAAGTATCATTTTACATTAAAAACTCAGTGAAAGAGATCTTTTCACAAAATACTTATCTCAAAAGAAACCAGCTTTGAAGATGACCTTCAAAAAAAGGAAGGTCTCTTGTTGCTAGAAAGGAAACTAAGAAAAAAAAGAAACTCTCATGGATGTGTACTTTAAGATTTTCAATCAGAACAACAATCTACTTGTCTGTCAAAAAAATACTAACTCTAACAACACATTTTAAATGGATATATCATCATGTTAAAAAGGGAACAAAAATTATGCTTTATGAAAATACATATAGAGTTAATATAGTAAAATATATCACTGTGTTGTTGATATGCATACAAATCAAATCACAACAGTTTTTTAATTAGAAAAAGCACATTGGAAATTCTTTTCTCATGTACTCAGGAGAACATGTAGCCTGTAACTCTTTCCATTTCTGAATTATGCTCCAGTAGTGAATATTTTACTGCAAAGGGCATTATACTGTTATTGCGCTAGGGTACAGGAGTGAAACAGAACTGCAAGAATAGCCAATAAGAGAAACACAGGAAGGGCAGTTAAATAAATACTGAGTTGTTCAACCTTCACAGGAAGTAATTGTATAACAACGGCAATAAGGATAAACCTTTTAAAAATGAAATTTTCTTATGTTGATGCTTACGTATTGCCTCCAGTGAACATTACTACCAAGTATCTGCTAGTATGGAAGAAATTGGCCAAAAAAGACTAAGCTGGTACCTAAACTAAAAGGCAAGATTTTTGTTACAAATTCAAAAAATAATTTATAGCTGTCATGCTCCATAAAAACATGCTGTGGCAGAATAGGTCTAGTTTCACATTGTTCTCGTTACTGTAATTAATAATTCAAATCTGACCTGAAAAATTACAGCTTAGAATGGCCTTGGTCAGTAAAAAATAACAAATGAGATTTTTTTCTTTTTCAATAGAGTTACAGAAATTTCTCTGACCACAAATTTCTCAGAGTTGAATCTTGCCACTAACCGTATCAGAGTATTGGGATGCAACATGTTTACCGGTTTTATGAGTACGCTGGATAGAGACTTGATTAAGTAACTGGGAAACTGAAGAGCAGTGCATAACCATCCAGCAAAGCTCAGATGCCAGTGCACCAAACATGACTCAACATATGGTTAGGTGCTTTCAAATTCCCAGGGGGCTTTCATATCACAAAGAATAACCCTGTGATACTAACTCAGGTATCACTAAAGCTTTCTTCATAAATTTATCGTTATCAGGTTATATTTTAAGCAGTAGCCTGTGTGTTCATATCAGTCACAGAAGAAAAGGATACTTAGAACTGACCAAATTCTAAAGATCACGAAAAAACAGATGAGGGGGGGAAAAAAACCAAAGTCAGAAACGTCACAATCACAGGTTTGCTCCCCAAAGGGGAGTATTTSCATAAATCTAAATATATCAAGTAATGATATTTAAAGATAACCTTCAGCAGTTTGCTTCTTCTACTACAGCGCATTCTCAGTCAACAATTTGAACTGCATTATATAGCCTGTTTGTGACAATACCTGTGCTGCTAGAGATTCTGGGGCATTTTTATTGCACAGCACAATAACAAGAGTACACACACTTACTTGTAAACTGTGGCTCTCCTAGGCTGTCTACTTGTGAGGAAGGGACAAACTGCTGTGCTTCGTCTGATGATCTCTCCTCTTTGATTTCCATGATCAGCCTCCGGAGCTGCTGAATTTTATTCCGCAAACCTTCCGAGTTTGCTTCTCCAAGTGCCACAGCCCAAGATTCGCAATCTGGCTTAGACGCAGCTTCCAGGTAAAGATCTGGCTCTCCACTCTGAAACTCTGCACTCAGAGAACATTAATACACTTTTTAGGAACTTGGATACAGAGGGAAGATTCATGACAAGACTGATGTCACATACAACTTAAACCATCATATTTCTATTTCTTCTGTCAAGGAACCAGCCCCGTCCTTTCCCGTTCAGTGCACTACTACAGCAGACCCCAAAGCAATAAACGTATTGCTAAACTAGGTGGCAGAATCACACTGAAAAGGGAAATCCTTTGTTAGTGCAGATTGCGCAGCTTAGCAGGTAGCTATCAGACCTGCTAACTTAAACAGGAATTTGATTTAGCAGGGGCAGCCGACACGTTTCCGACAGAGAGACAGTGAGATTCACCAAAATGAACGTGTCCGTCATTTCTCCCATTAGCCCTGCCCTTCATGCTCAGCCTCTCATTCATCCTTGCCAGAATAGCACTGATCAGTACGTGGAGATAATTTAGCATGACACAGCTCCTCCATGAACACCAAACAGGTTGTACGTGGGAGCTTCTGACCTCATTACTATCCATAGCTCTTTTGCTGTTCTGTCTAATGAAAGCCTAGCTGCTCAGTGATCAAATTAAAAAAAAAAAAAAAAAAAAAAAAAACCTGAGGTTCCCAGGGAAATGTAGGTAGTAGAAAGGCATTTAAAATTCTGAGTTGCAAATTCAGTGTGACATTTAGTGAGATACACACAATGAATAACAAACTGGGAAAGAAAGAAAAAAAAAAATCGATGATTCTTTGAAAAAAAGTTACTGACTTATTCAGAAACAGCAAATTCCCTAAACACCTGTGTTCTATTAATAATGTGGGAAATACCTGGTTGGACATCAAAAATCATTTTGACCCTAAAAAAAAAATGTAGATCATATTGCTGGATAGAACATTTAAATGCTTTCATATTTACTTTAAAAATCCAAACAACAAAGGAAAGCTTTTTTCAAAACAAAGTAAATTTAAACTCCCTTTTCCTGGCTGGAGTATCTAACCTTGGGCACTTACTCACATATGTTATTCTGAACTAGTTTGCACTTCATAAACTGAGCATCTGCCACTTGCAATTAACACTGCTTTTATTGTTCTGAGGAACAGAAGTGCTAAACGAAGTCTGGAAGTCTCCTAAAACAGCACTGGCACAGACCCCAGCAGAGGTGGGACAGAGTTTCCTGTCTGGGGTGGATCTAAGGGAATCCAAACACATGGCTGCAGCTGCTAACACCAATTCTGACTAAGATTTCACAGAGCAGTTGGACTCTCAAATTGGGGAGGAATAAGGGGAAAGAGCAGAAAGTGGGGCAACATCTTTCTGACTTCACAGGTAATTTATGAAGTGCTAATAAGGATTCCAACTCTTGCCTCTGACCCTGGCTCGGTTTGAAAAAGAAGGTATTCAGCTACCTGGTGACAAGAATGTTTGAAATCTGAGGGAGCCGAGGGAGTTCATCAGAGCCCTATTTACACACAAAATAGGTACTTCCCTTGTGGGACCAAAACTGAACAAACTGGCCTTTATTGTTTGTGACAGATTAATATATAGTCATAGAAATTTTAGCTATAAGTTCTCTTGTGATCTACAGTTGCAGCTGAACCATAAGGGCAGTAACTTCAAGAGGATTCATAATTATAAGACTTGACAACTTCATGACTTGATAACTTCATAACTTGAACTTTATANAGACCTGAGGTTCCCAGGGAAATGTAGGTAGTAGAAAGGCATTTAAAATTCTGTGGTATAGACAGCACCAGAGTTGCAAATTCAGTGTGACATTTAGTGAGATACACACAATGAATAACAAACTGGGAAAGAAAGAAAAAAAAAAATCGATGATTCTTTGAAAAAAAAAGTTACTGACTTATTCAGAAACGGCAAATTCCCTAAACACCTGTGTTCTATTAATAATGTGGGAAATACCTGGTTGGACATCAAAAATCATTTTGACCCTAAAAAAAAAATGTAGATCATATTGCTGGATAGAACATTTAAATGCTTTCATATTTACTTTAAAAATCCAAACAACAAAGGAAAGCTTTTTTCAAAGTAAATTTAAATTTAAACTCCCTTTTCCTGGCTGGAGTATCTAACCTTGGGCACTTACTCACATATGTTATTCTGAACTAGTTTGCACTTCATAAACTGAGCATCTGCCACTTGCAATTAACACTGCTTTTATTGTTCTGAGGAACAGAAGTGCTAAACGAAGTCTGGAAGTCTCCTAAAACAGCACTGGCACAGACCCCAGCAGAGGTGGGACAGAGTTTCCTGTCTGGGGTGGATCTAAGGGAATCCAAACACATGGCTGCAGCTGCTAACACCAATTCTGACTAAGATTTCACAGAGCAGTTGGACTCTCAAATTGGGGAGGAATAAGGGGAAAGAGCAGAAAGTGGGGCAACATCTTTCTGACTTCACAGGTAATTTATGAAGTGCTAATAAGGATTCCAACTCTTGCCTCTGACCCTGGCTCGGTTTGAAAAAGAAGGTATTCAGCTACCTGGTGACAAGAATGTTTGAAATCTGAGGGAGCCGAGGGAGTTCATCAGAGCCCTATTTACACACAAAATAGGTACTTMCCTTGTGGGACCAAAACTGAACAAACTGGCCTTTATTGTTTGTGACAGATTAATATATAGTCATAGAAATTTTAGCTATAAGTTCTCTTGTGATCTACAGTTGCAGCTGARCCATAAGGGCAGTAACTTCAAGAGGATTCATAATTATAAGACTTGACAACTTCATGACTTGATAACTTCATAACTTGAACTTTATARCTTGAAGCTTCAGTAAGAGCACATTTGTATACTCCCTTCTGTCACTGACCTTGATTCAGATTTTTTTTTTTTTTTAACCACTATCCATATTAAAAAAAGGTGGGGGAAAGGTATGCAGTCAGCCAATATTAAGCATCAGAATTAACCACTGAAAACAAGTTAAATATTTCTGTATTTGCAAGAGCCCATAAGAAATTAATTCTGTCTTTAGAAATACAGAGAATTTTAATAGAAGTAGTTTTGATATCCAAWATACCTTTGCTAGGGAAAGACTACAACAAAAACAAACCAACATTTTACAACCAAAAGGCAAACTTATCAAAATATTCTTTTTTTCTTTCTTTTTTTTTTTCATGTAAACAGGAATAGTGATCCTACCTTGAAATATTCTACTACTAGCTGGATTTAAAAAAAACAAAAAACAAACAAAAAAATCCAGACATCTGCTTCATGAGGAAACCAGTGTTTTGCAATTGAAATCATGCTATTTATATTTACCTCTTAGCTGTGGAAATCAGACTGTCAAGCACAAAAAGCATACTGAATCACTTAGTACGCACGAAGCCTGAAACAGGTAGTGAAATTCAGTGAGAGTGGGCATAATTCAGTGTATTCTGGTCTAACAGGTGCCAGTATTGAGATCTGGAAATTCATTCTAAACTATCACTTCAAAACACTACAGTATGCTATACTGAGACCTTGGAGTACTCAGACAGATGACTTAAAATTCCAAAAAGCATCTGAAAATATCTGGAAAATATTCATCACTGCAAATGGAAAAAAGTTTTATTCCACAGGCTGAACAGCTGGTTAAGCTATATATTTCACATACTGTTTTCAACGTTTAGATACAACAAATTCACATACTAAAAGAAATACAGATTCTTTGTTAACCATTTTAAGAATGAAATCTTTAAGTATGAGTTACAGTGAAGTTGCACAACAGCAAAAATATCTGTTGCAATAAATGAGCGCCATTTATAAAACAATCATCTTTGCTTTCTTCTCTCAAACAGGTCATGTTGACTATTATTTTAACTCACAGGTAAATAATAAGCCTATCACACTCAGATACTTAATTTTGAGTTTCGGTTCAAAGATAAACCTTAGCTGAGATGAATCTTCCTGAAAATAAACTGTATATTGACAAATCCTTAGATGCAGTCAAGCCCTCAAATGAGTAGTTAGCGTATTAGCAGAATTATATTTGCATCRTAATGTCCTAAACACGGGAGTATTTCATGAGCGAGCAAAAATACTTCATACTTTACAATTACGGAGTTMCTCTATTAACTAGAAGTACACAGGCATCTTGCACTATGCTTTCTTATTGCCAACATAAGCTAGCATAAGCTTTGGACAGAATCCTGGCCTTCTGAAAACAGGTACTATTTACTTCAGTGAGACCAGTTGTTCACCCAGTACATATTCCTAGTTTTAATGTTATGACACARTCTTTGACTAAGATGACATGTAAGTTTTAAGAACATAAAATATTGCTATGAGAATTTTCCATCTACTTGAAAATCTACAATAGCAGAGCAGGAATTTTAAACTCTGCGTTGGACATCCCCTGTGATCCCGGATGTCCAAGTTCAGTGGCATAAACTCAAGGAAGAAGCTTTCCTCCACACAACTAAACACAATGGTTCTCCCTCAGAAGTCGTTTTTCTTCAGCAAAACAAAAGAATAACCCTCAAAACAAATGTTTAACTTACTAAGGTCAAAGCAAAGTGTTATGCAATTCTATATTTATCTTTCTTCTTGATTTGTGAAAGGTCTGCCTGGCTACAGGAATCAATCCAGGACCTTTTGAAAGCTTTCATAAACTCAAAAAAATAAATAAAATAAAATAAAAATAAAGGGACAGATTCTGAGGTCAGATACTAGGATATTGATGTTACCTACAGTAATCTAGTAGTACTCACCTGACAGGTGACTTGCACATATTTAATCAAAATCACAATCTAACTCAAGATTATAAGCAGCTTTGTCCTCAGCTTTTCCCAGGATACCCAGTCAATTCCTGGAATGTAACAAGAGTTCTTAAAAGCAAGAGTATTGCTACTATACCAGTTATATTACTACCAGAGCAAATCTAAAAATGTGTGAAGACACATGTATTCCTCATATTTGCCACTACAGAGATTGCATTTACCATGAGAATCACACACTGGCCCACAACTGCAATAATTAGCCAGATATCCAAGTGCTTCTCACCATCTCTGCACTGTTAGACTTAGCTGAGCTGTTTCAATTGAAGAAAAAAAATCACAACTACCAGACTCAGGAGAAGGAAAGGGGGGAGAGGAGAGAAGAGACAGACAAACAAAAAAAAAAATATTAATTCTAGTGCACAGAGTGGTCTCTGAAGGGTAGCACTGATACTCTGGCAATGCAGTGAAAGCAAGCTAGCAGTGAGGCACCATCAGCGAAGTCTGCGGGAACACCTCCTGTGTTCACACTACAGCGCGTGGATGCACTGCTTTGGACTATATGGACTCCCGCCAATTCTATCAGTTGCTCTGCTAAACATATATTTTTAAGGATAGTTTGTAGCTCAGGAACCACCCAGCTTCCACAGTATGATACCACATTCAATTAAATTCCCTCAGCTCTGTTCAAGAAGTGCACAGTAACAGAAGCATCTCTCACGCTGCCACTACGGAAAGCTAATGTGGTCCAGTGGCTGCACTGCCTCAACCACCTTCTTAAATGCAGACATCCCACTAYTCAGTGTTTTGCTTCCCTTTCAAACTGGTTGCCAACTTCTTTTCTGTATTTCAGTATTAGAGACTCCCACTAGGGGCAAGGGTGGAGGTAGCAGACACTGGAAAGCTCATATGCCTGCTAATAACGTCTTTCGGATTACTATTGACTGGGATTACGCTATCCTGATTAAGATTTCACTCACCAGCAACTTTTTTGAGCAAAGTTTGACCTCAGGTTTCCTCCTAGGGAAGCCAGCATGTAAATGTGCAGTCCCATAGGACTTCTGCAGTCCAAATAAAGAATTTGCAATCCCACTGCTCTGACAGAATCGCTGTCAAATATGGGAACAGCACAACGTGRAGACACCCCCAACAGCACTGGGCAGCCTCTTCCACTGTAACCCAGCTATCTGAATCACACAAATGTCTCTTGGTGTTAGTTCTAACACCCCCAAATAATTGTTCTTTTTTCCAAGGCTTTTGTAATAACACTTATTTTCTCWCCCAGTTCAACAGTAACAGCTGTCTCTCTTCTCTACAACTAATTTTAATAACTGAAATAAAGAGGAACATCACTAAAAGCTTCTAACAACAATTTTATTTTTAAATCTGCACCTGATTTTAAGTTTAAAAATAATATCTTACAGAGACTCTTGCRTTGCATCTAGACAGGAGGAAGGGGAAAGGAAACGTTATTTGGATTTAAAGGTCTTTGGTATTAACTTTTTTCTTAAAATGGCTTTATTGCTTTATTTTTACCAGATGTGTAAAAGTGACAGGAAGGCTGATAAGCTGTGTCAGGCATTTGGTTTGCTTTATTTTCATTAGAGTTATAAGTATAAAAACATGCTGAACAAAGTTAAAAAAAGAAAAAAGAAAAAGAAAATCTTTGACAGTATTTAAATAAAAAACCCACACAAAGCATGTGCTCAATGTCTACAATTTCCTGTGACAACCACTCCTTTCCTGGAGGATCACTTTCCCCCTCCATGCCAATACATGAAGTATGAGAGTTCACAGCAGTTAAAGGTTCTCTCTCTCCCCTTTCACACTTACTAGCAAACAGTAATTCCAAATTGCTACCTCAGCAGTGGAAAATGGTTGGGAATATCAATGAGGCACTGTCACTCCAAAATAAAAAGCACCATCACAGCTAACCACCATATGCTGTAACAAAAGTAGAATGAAAGCTTTGATACGTAAATTATATCCGCAGGATATTTCTAATACAGACATCAGAGGCTTTTAATTCACAAAGCTGACTGAATTCTATATGCTGATGCATTTCATGTTCAAATTAGTAGTGATGAAATCATCCCATAGTTACTGATGATGCTGTGCTAATCTTCCTTTGAAAGTTAAATTTTCAATCAAAGATAAAGAATTTAATTAAAAAAAATTATCTTCAGTGGGATTTTTTTCCCCAATACTAGAATGAACTATAATAGAGACTACAATGGCAACTTATGTAAGTCCCTACGGAAGCTCACAAAGAGTTGGAGGTATCTGAAAAGAATATAGCAGGATAGGTAACTTTGTTCTGGCTGATTACCGCAGCATAATATGTTGTTTCTTTAAATACCAGCAGGCTTTCATACATGCCAGGTACCTTCTCCATCTTCATTAAATAAATACCACACCAAAGCCAGAAGCCAGGCAGAACTTACAAATACCTAAAAACCACAATGATATCTCAAAAGACACTAAAAAAAGAAAAAAGAAAAAAGAAAGAAAGGAAGGAAGAGTATCACACTACTGGCATGACCACTGCCTTCTGAAAAGGGAAGGATTCGGGTATCTTGAGCTTCTATCTAGCTCTGCATGAGTAACCTCAGTGTATGGGCTCCATTTTTCCAACTTAATTAAAACAGGGAACRATACCAACCTGCCTTTCCCAGCTGCTGCTATTGGGGGAAGGCAGGGGGCACCCTCCAAAGCACGTGGCTTACGTACTACTACAAACRGCAAAAGGGAACACTTGCCTTCTCACGGGTACTCCTATATGCCGGCCTCTTGCCCGACACCCTGTAACTGCCACGCTAGCTGACTGGCACCTACCACCAAAGCCTGGCCGSTTTCCTCTGTCTGCTTCCGTCCCCCCTGTGCCTCACCATCCCTACTTGGATAGCAAAGCTCATTTTCCTGATTCTCAGATCATGCAAAATAATACAGTAACACAGTCTTAAAGGAATTTTGTATCTCCAAGCACAAGACCTGAAAAACAGAAGAGATTTACAGATAAAGAGAATGTGGTCCTCGAATGCAGACTCTCAGATCTGATTTCATTTCATTGCCCGAGTCCTGGGTTCGTTCCCAGTCTGTGTTGTGCATATAGTATCACGTGGAGCCAAGGAGATCGACCAAGTTAGTTCTTCACTCTCTCACCTACGTGACACATGTAACGTCAGACTGCACAACACAAGGGTCAACTCCAGACGGCTCTCGGGAGTTTCAAATATTCAACCAACAGAGYTCTAGTCACCCTGCTCCAGAGAAATGTAACAGTGACCAATATCTACCAACATTAACACAAATTTCTGTTCCTGGCTGCCCATTCTTTTGCATGTCATTCTTCACATCTTCCGTTCAAACACAGAYACCTCTGGTAGGGGACAAAACATTCACACAAAAAAATACCTGGAGGAAARAATATGACAAAGTAATCACCTCAGAGAGAGGTTCCAAGATCCAGAGGCAACAGTTATTTAAGTATCTACAATAACCTATAATACGCTTCAGTGCTTGCTTGGGGTAAGTTGCCTGACCCTACAGTATGAGCCACAAGCTTAGCTGCCGCCAGCACTGGTTGTGCAGTAGCACAATTTGAGCCAAGGAAGTTGCACTGCTCAGACATTTCAACGTGCTGCGGTAGTTTCCAGGGGTAAGATCTTCTCAGACAAAATGGCTGAAATACTCTCTTCACACATTTTTGGATTTGGAAAATGAATCCTATTCATAAAAATTGTCATATTCAGTCATCTGATCTGTTCTATTAATAACAAGTAGCAGATGTTGTGAAGGTGTACAAGTAACTAGGTATATACAGAGCAATATTTGCCCTAATAAATCTATCCAGTTTCCTTTAATGGACAGCTCAAACTTTGAGCTGGACTGCTTTAGGACCACTGCGCTTAACAGCCACCTACAGAACTGTCCTCTAACTGTGTGATCTCTTTTGCACTACATATATGATTTTAGTCTCCACAATATCCCAAGGCAATGAGCTTCACAATATAATTAAATGCTGCATGAAAAAATCCTTATCTTGCTCCATACACGTGCCACTGTCTTTTCTTATATTCTCTTCCTAGGTATCCTAGCTGTTCTCATTTTCTCACTATTACTCACATTCCCTAGGACTCAAACCATTGCTCAGAGAAGATGGAGACCAGCTGGCAAGAAGCTCCTTCCAAAGTTGCAAGCCCTAACCCACCAGCTGATTCTCTGGATTTTGCTCTCTGCTCCCTCCCTGCCACACCACCAGTAAAATCTCAGATCAACTCACTCTCCTTTGCTTAGTGCTTTTGTTCTGGAATAGCTGCTCCTGGGCTGCCYCAAAAGCAACTTGACAAGTGGATCAGAAATCCTTTCCTGCTTCTGTATGAATCCTTTAAAGCCCCAGATACACATTTTAGTGTTTGGGGTTTTTTTTTTGGCTTCTAACAGCAATTCTGGATTATTCTAGGCATGATGGAGCCATTTTTCATGATAGAAATCCCCAAAGAGATCTCTCCCCTTAATTTTCACATCCTTTTTTTCCCTTTTGTCCTCTGAATTTTGTTCTTTCCCACAGTACATCAAGTATTATTTCACTTTTGCTATACTATCCTCACTCTGCACTGCATATTATCTTAAATCCTCTTCAGTTTTGTTCTTATCCTTTACACTAGTAGTCTGGCTTTCTTTCTCTTCTCCTGTCCAACAAATTTTCTGCCAGCTTCTTGTCCTTGTTCTCCACCAAAGGAAACTTGTCAAATTTGAAATCCATTTCTCATCTTCTTGTCYGTCTCTTCCACTATCTTCTGCTGCATTCCTTTGGTCACCCTCCAGGTATTCTCCATCATCTTGTCAGGCCCACATATCTCGAGTTCTMTACTGTTTTTCTCCTTCTACCATTAATACATTTTTAACTGTTCCTCAGAATACCATCACATAGATCTGAAAGCCTTATTTTAGAAAGCCTGTCTCTCCAGTAGCAGCTCCTGTTCCTAACTATGTAAGCGTATTTTTTTTTCCTTCAGAAACATTCACAGTCTTTCTCCACAGGCAGCCTGAAGTGCTTACTCAGTACTTGTTGACTATTTTGCCTGCTTTTGCACTTAATCTGCTTATCTCACTGCCACAAAAACTGTCTTGCTTGCAGGCTTCAAAGCTGAGAGAATCCCATCAACTATCACAACTGAATTCTTGAAATAGCAGTACCATGTAACACCATCATCACCTCATAAAGCCAGTAATCACAATTAATGAATTAGAATCGAGTGCATAATTAGAAAAAAACTCACAATTCAATAGTCAACAGCAGTCAACAGCAGTCATCTAGCTATTACATTGTTAGGTGAAGTGATGCTTCCAAATTGAGAGATAAGTCCTTTTTGATGCAGTGCCTTAACCTCTGGTCCAAGATGTGGCATTTAAAGCCACTACTGAAGATGCAGGACTTACTGTGAGAAACAGCTCGAGACCCAGATAAGGACAAAACCCACAGCAAATAACTTTTCAATCACTGCCTTTTCTAATGCAACCAAACACCAAGAATCATTTCAGCAGTTGACAGCAAAAAGTCAATACAGTTAATGCAGCGCTTTTCTTGAAATGAACTGGGAATTTTGGCGCTTATAAAAGTATGAAGGTAGGAACTGCTAATAATTGTAGCTAAACCTAGCCATCAAGCCCACAAAGATCGCAAGTTTTTTCCTCACAGCTAGCATTACTAACTAACCAAAACTCCTCTCAAACTTGTCTTGAGAACAGACTCAAACAGCTCTTAACTACACCATGCATGACCAAATTTAGACAAATGTCCTCCAAGAACCAAGACCAAAAGATGTGTTTCATTTAATGTGTGCCTTTTTTATGTTATATGTTGAACTAAGATACTCTGAAATGAAATATTTACGATTGAATCTCCCTGCATCATCAGATAGATATTTCAGGGTATGCAATAAATTAGTTAACACTGTAGGCACAAAGGGAAAAAAAAAATCTTGACTTCTTCAAATTTAGTTAGGCAAAACTTTTTGGCTTTTTAAACCCTAGGACAATAAAAGCTAACAGAAAATTGCAAATTGATCTGAAGACTATGAAACTCAGCCATGGTATCAGACAGACTAAGTCATAAGCAGTTTCTAATAAAACATGKCTAACTGAGTTGTTCCTGCAGAAAAGAAGTGGTTATTGGCATTCTCTGCAAATGAAAATCTTTCCACTAAAATAATTATTCCAATTTCTATGAAACAATATTTTTTTCTATTGTTAATGCGTGAATGAAGAGTTGATAGAAGGCTAAAAAACAAAAAGATGGCTTTTAGCACTATTTTCAGGCATGGACACAAAGATGAGCAGGATTTAGATGCAGGCATCTTGAACAGACAATATTTTAGGTAAAAAGTGTTGAATAAATTGTTTAACAAAGTTTCAAAGTGGGGGATKCTGCTGCTTTTGTTTGACAGGAATACAAAATTCATGTTGAACATACTAAACTGTATCTTACTTACTGAGGACTATAGACACATCTGTTTTAGTCCTGAACTCCACAATCCAGCACCGCTCCAGGATTACCACTTCAGAGGCTTCAGAAGTCTGCGAGAGATAAAGATGACAAAACGTTAGGATCTGGAGTCTGACTGGGAAGTCCGTCTGTTAGCCTGCTCGCAGCCAACGCAGCCTACAGACAGAAAGGCACTGAAGTGGAAGAGTCACTATGCAGATGGATACCAGCGTTCTTTAATCACTGATCTGTGCCATCCTACCTCAGCTCAATGAGCTATAATACAAATAAACTGTTGGAAAAGATTATATAAGAAATTAAGAAAAAAGGGAAAATTTTTTTTTCATATTGCAGGTATTCAAAGTTATGTGCCAGCTTCATTTCTAAACAACTCAGGCAAGCCTATCTCATTCTAATTGCTATATCTACTGATAATTGAATCAAAAGTTGTAATCTATTCAGAGTAGGATATTTTCAAGTAAGCAAGGCAAATAACCTAAAATATACAGACTTCCAATAGGCATTTCTATTTAATTTTCATTTAAAAGGCAATTCTTTACCATCTTTACCATCACTTGAAACTCTGAATGTTGTCTCTGGCTATGCAGTTCAAGTAATAACAAGTGGTACAAACCTACTGCAGAGTGCAATTATGATATGAGTTACCTGTATCATTCCTTTTGTGAATGYTCTGCAGACAAGACGCAGACTCTTCTTTTAGCTTAATAGATGCGACTCATTTTTCAGAAGAGTGAAGCTATCAATCACTCCCTCACCATTAATCTCTTGTTTTCTTGAAACTTTTAACAGCCACTTTTTACCCCTAACATCTGGCAATAAATAACCATAAAACACCCTCCCATACACTTCCTCATCGGGAGCAGTGCAACGTGTCTCTACTGCAGCGCAGTTCTAGAAGGTCTAATAATAAATTTGTGCTTTAATGTTCCTTTCCCTAGTACTTCTTTATTTCCAAAACCTTGAGCCTTAGTTGCACATACTCGATGCTTAACAAATGACAAGGTTTTCTTGCTTGTTTTTAAAGTTTATACCTTTAAAAGCTGCTTGTCTGCTTCCTTCTCTGCTTTTATGCAGAATTAATAGAGGACTGTTATTTGGCCTGCCAGAAGTGGGCGCAAATTTTTGCCAACAGTTTCAAGACTGTCTTTAAGTGGAAGACTGCATTTTCTCATAAAAGGACCCTCTGCTCATCTAATATTATCATAGCCTTTCACCAGCAAGAAAGCAAGAAAAAAAATGATAGAATAAGCTCTAATGTTCAAAGTAGGCATTTTTGAACTGCTTTTGAACTTGCTGAAGAGCAACAAAAAGGAACTGTTTTAGAAAGCCTCGCAAGGATTTCCTCAAAAATGTCTACCTGATTCTTCCCCCTCCACAAAAAATTTTCCATTTTCTTACATAAACACTCCAAACACATTCAAGTTGYCTGAAAAAGAAGTATTCTTTTATGGATTAAGAAAACTACCAACAGATTGTTTAAAAAGAAAAAAAGATGAAATTACTGGAGCAGGGCAGTGAGTTTTGGGAGGGGCACAGCAAGTGTTGTGCTGGGAATTTATTTATAAAATACAGCAAACTGAGCATACATGATAAACCACCCATCAGGTGATTTCAAGTGAGGTTCTCTAAAGAGATTCCTATAAGGGAAAGAGATGCAGAAAGATTTGTATCTTTTCTTTTGTGTGCGTGTGTTTCTTCACAAGAAGCAAGGAAAGACAGCTTGGGGAAATGAGCAGTAACTGTTCAAAACCAAACAACAAAGCCAGCAATACTAATTCAAGAGCATTCCTCAACAGCAACAATGCTGAGACTGTTAATTCTTTAGATTTTGAAGCAAGATGTTAACACCTACATTAAAGTCTCCCAGAAAATCCTCATTTGAAGATGTTGCTAATGCAGGCAAACTCCTTCAAGAGATGACAACCTTTCAGAGAAGACATGACCAAAAGGTTTTATTTCAGAAGTTAACAAAGGTCTGAGACAATTTAACACTTAACTGCAAATACAGGAAATCCTTAATTGTGAAACACATTTTTCTGTGAGGAAGTGTTTTTTGATTTTGTTCTTTAAAGCAGTAGTCTGTGCTAGCTGATGAAGAATGGGATTTTCCTTCACCAAYATGCCCCAGAGTTTCTATTATGTCATCGTAACAGCAGTGCAGATTAAGAGGCACAGGAGCCCAGCAAAGCTAGAAGTCTGTCTATGTTACCAAAATTAATGYTATTTCCACAACTCTGGGAAGAGGCAATTAAGAAAGAAGAAAGTAAAAGAGGCAGCGTGAAATATGACCAAAAGGAAGAAGAGTTTTAGCTAGCAAACAGCTAATTAGAAGGAGTAGAGAAGGTCCTCCTAACTGAAAACTCTGGCTGGCTTCTCTCCCAAGTGTTCCGCATTTCAGACAATACCAAGGTTGTACTTTATCCCTTTCCTTCAACACTGCAGTTTTTACTTGGCTACTTCTATTCCCATCAGTTTTTGAATACAGAAAAGCAAGTGTTGCTTTCTACAAACCCAAAGGTTTCAGCAAAGAGAAGGGACAAGGCATATGCTCTACTCTGCGCTATCAGTGCAAATACTCTTAGAAACTAAGAAAAGCAGTACATTGCCATTTTTAATGCACAATTAKCCCACAGAATGAGCTAAAAGCTATGAAAAAAGGGATGAAAGAACAGTTGTGGCACCTCACTAGGTAGGTCAGCAATATGACACTTTCAAGGAGTTTAATCAATTAATGTTGAACTTAAGGAACTCTGATCAAAACAGTAAAGGTGAGATGCTTACAGCTGTGGGCTTTGCTCTCAATGCTATTTGCATGGCCATGCACATTTTAACCAAGGCGCCTGTAAAATGCTATTTATGCTTTGATTTCTGATTTGAGTGGATTACACCCAAAATATGCAAGTTTAAAGTGACCACTGAAGACGCGAGGCACTGAGGAAAAAGGCCTCTAACTTGCAATCTGGACTAACCTTTTCAGCACTGCTGAGGCAGTTCCTTCAAGAGGCAGGTTCATGAGAGACATGAGCACAAGGTGGCAGCTTATGTTGGCACTACTGCAATAGTAGAAGTTTTATAGATGGAAGATAATTTTATAGATGCAAGAAGCTTGTAGCAAACAAGCAAAACAACTCTGGAACAGAGTTTGAGGTTTGTGAACCATGCTAAATAGGAGGCTTTAGATATGGTTTCTTTTCAGAGATGCAGTTTAATTCAAGCCTTATTATAAAATAGTAAAGCCATCTCAGCCAAACAAAAAGGTTATTATAGTCAGTATCAGCTTGGTTTCAAAGATGCTGCGCCCTACAAACTCATTGTGTGTTAACAGATTTATTTGTTAATAGATTTGCTTAAAATGATTTCTTTGCCATAATGACTGCCTAAGCAAGAGGGCAGAAGAGCAGTAAGGAACTGATGTTTTTCCTTGAGAGAAATGGAGAGTAGGAAAAGGCTGATACCAACACCACCGTAGGCTCTTCTATTGCCACCTCGAGCATGCATGTGAACAGCTAAGCACCCAMGGAAACAATTTTCAAAAACTCACCATCTGAGCAGAAGAGTTGTCCGGTAACACAGCAATCAATACCAGCAAGATTGTTTCAGCCATTTAAGCTTTCCCGGTGCTTCTAGCTTGCAGCTAGAGATCAGCACTCCTTTTCTGTTCAGGGCTCTTCAGCCACAGGCCTTCTCTTTAGGCATTTAAGTTCAACTGTAGAAGCAATGCTCATGTTCTTGCAACTTAAGTCAACCCCATTCCTCCTCAGTTTTTCCCTCCTGCTCACTCTACCTTACTGTTCTGCAGAACCTACTGTCTTGTACAGGCAATGTGCTACTATCAGTTCACACTACTTTTTTGGGGATCAGTATATTAACTTGCACATCATTCTGACTACTAGTGATTGAAAAATTCAGCAATATAGTAACAAAATTATACATATAATTTTAAAACTAATGTCTTCCATTATATTTTCTTTGGGAAGGAAAAAGTACATAAAAGCRTGAACTCCAGCACCATTTACACTAACACATAAAAATAACCCACATAGGAACTGGGAGTCTCGAGGCTACCATGTAGAGGGATCCTATGGTACTACAATAAATCATCTTTATGTGCAAAAACAGCAGCTCAAGAATTTGACTCTGCTAAGGTGTTACATAAACACTTTAGACCCAGTATTCTACTGGTTGAGATATCCCAGAGTGTTAAATATCAAAGTTACTCCAATCGAAAAAAAGACTTTATCCATCATCTGTCCAAAAAGCATTCAATGAACCATGCCAACTTGGCCCCTTTCTTATCACTATGGAAGAAAAGGTCTTCTTCAAACATCCATAACCCACAGATGAAATGGCCAGACATGGCAACTCCATAGGCTTAGCTTTTTCTCCAAATCCTAGAGCTGCAGGAAATAGAAACCTGTCACTATATAAAGAGAAGTTGCATTATTTCCAAGGACAGACAGCCGGACAGGCCATGCAGCTCCCAGACAGTGCAACACAGCTGCTGAGCTGCAAAGGCTTGATGTTTTGCATTCTTGTGTGAAAGGCATACAGGGAAGGGAAACAAATTAGCACACAGTTAGCAAAAGATAATTATCAAATAATTAACAGGAACTTGTATTCATGAATGCTTGTCTTACGAARCAATGCAGATTGATGGTTCACTTGACATACTGGAATACAAACCTCATAGAGAAAGGTTCAGGCTATTTCAAGTTTTCTACATTTTAAAATGGTGGATGCTACACTACAAAACTCTTTTTGCAACAAATTACCTCGCTCTCTACATCAGTGGAAGTTAGAATGAAACAGCACTGCAACTTCAAATGAATTTACATGCTTTTCCAAGATTCACGGTCAGGTACAAGGTATGTTCAGAGGACAGACAGTCACATTTTGTATATGTGGGAACAAGAAGGGAAACAAAAAAAAGATGAAAGAGCGTAAGGTTGCCAGAATAGAAAATACTTGTTGCTGCAAAGTGGCATATATGCTCCTCAACATCCTGGCACAAAACTGAAGGGAAAGAGCTTCAAATTCCTACCATTGCAGATTTCTCATCTCAGCATTTAGAAGAGCTATGCTCTCTCTAGCACACAAAAAGCTAATGAGAAATTTATTTGCAAATGAAATGACAAAAATTGTAATCAAGGAACCTACTATGCATATCTGATTGAGTTCAACTTTGTTTATCAGTATCTAAAGGCACCCAAAATTGTTCTCTTAAGYACATATTATGAGTTTATTTGGACTAGGAATTATTTTATTTCATTTTTCTAGGTTTCCTTTTAATAAAAGGGTAACTTATAATGACCTAGTCTTCATGCACATAAATAGGATCAAAATCAAGCCTTTAATAATGTTCAATATATTGTTTTCYATTATTAAATAATTCTGAAAAAAATATCAATAGCTTACTGGATCAATGCAAATGCTGAACAACATTTAGGCCTTCAACTATTTCATCTTACYTGGAAGATTTGCTTACTTGCAAATAGCAGAAAAAACAGCAGATTGTTTTAAAAGATTGATTTGATGAARAAAATAAATGATAAGTCTAACCAAAACATCCTAAGAATACTGCTCAAATAGAAAAAAGTCTAAAACTTAGAATTGGTGAAAAAGTTATCTTTCTATTCACTTTGCCAAATGATTGGCCAAGCTTTACTATCAGTAGGCAGCTGTAAATCACAATATCACTACTATCAAGCATATTGCCTTGAGTTTCAAATCAGGCTAGTGAAGACCTTATCTTTTCTGCGGAACTCATGCCAAGAACTGTAATAAAAGACAGGAGACACCTGCTCATCTGCTTTGCTATGATAAACTACTTACTCATACGTATGTAACTGTACACAGCTCTTATTGTAAAGGAAGCTTAGTGGCATTAAACTGGCAACCATCGTTCAACTATTTAGATTTACAAGCAATCTAAAGTGAAATGAGTGGAAGAGAAGCACTTACACAAGTTCTCTGATAAAGTAAAATAAAGCATTATTGCAGTTTGCAAATGTATAAAGTGCCAACACATTCAAAAGTAGTGGGAGAACCACACCTTAGCTCAAGTTACAATAGTAACAGCTAGGGATTGTTTCTAAAGGGTCTGCACTGAATGTTTAAGCTATGTTGTACCCTAAATTGGTAACTATATTACTGCAATTCCAGCCTGCTTTTTAGGGGGAGGTGCATAGGTTAAAAAAAAAAAMTTAATAAATTTTTAAAGCACTAACAGGGACTTCTAAAATGGTCAGAGTAGAAAGTTTGAGTGATTGCATTCTTGTAGCTCTGCCCTGATGTACCATGACCAAAAAGAATACAGGTGTTTTGATGTGAAAAGGTTTTACAGCAGGAGTTTTATTGGGGAGGATGTGGAAATCTACTGTTAGCTATATCCAGTAGAGAGCTAAACTTGACACAGTTAAAAACAGAAATGCAGTTCCAAGCAATTGTTACAACAGTAAGTAGAGAAGTAATACTACAGCATTGCAGAAAAAAAACAA
>NW_028186512.1:3681592-3725434 GCF_003343005.1 Rhea americana | reverse complement strand
TTTTTTCTAAACAGGTATTTTCTACTCTCGTTTATGAATATTCCTATGGCAAGAACAGGTTAAAGGAAAAAAGTTACGGAAAAGCATAACACTTAAAAYTGACACAGATTTAGTCCCACAGAAGTAACAGAAGAAACACCGTTAGGGAACAAAAGCTGAAAATAATACTCCTAAAATACAAATGCAGAGAATTGGTTTTAGTTCTYGCTCGCTATTAAAGAAAACACTTGCAAGAGAATGTTTTGCCTGGGGGGCCTGCTAAGGGCAGCAGCAGYGTCTCCGCTCAGGCTGTAGGCTTCGCAGGGCTTTGCGGGTGAAGCGCATCCCTTCCAGGAAGGGGAGCGGGCTGAAGCCGAGCGCCCGCTCCGGGCCGGGGGCTCCGGCTGCTTCCAGCGGCYGCGGCGCCTCCGGGAGCCTCGAGGAGGCCGGCTTACCCGGAGCGGCTCCCCGTCCGGCGAGGGCTGCGAGCGAGCAAGCTGGCGCCGACAGCCCAGCGAGAGGCCCGCGCGATGGCACGAGTGACTGAGCACTGSTGACGCTGGCGGCAATGCTGCAACAGCATTAAAAATGAAGCAAGCTGCACAACTTGCCTATGATCCTGCCCTAACCCCACGCGATTAATCCATCACGTAACGCTGTTAGATACCAACTTCACGCTGGCAGCATAATACCTCTAGTCTGCACGGACTCGGGAGCGTTGCTGACTTACAATGTCACTAAACAAAYCTTGCAGAACAGACAAGTACTGTTAACACACTATTACCTTTAACAAATGTGAATGCTTAGCCAATAGTAATTTTCTTTTCATTTTTGAAATGCATTAGTAGTAATAATAATAATAATGTACAAACACATTCTCTTAATTCACATTCCATATTCCCTCATTTTATTATGCACAAGCATAATTAAAAAGGAAAATTAAACTGCTTCTACATTTTATACACAGCTTGAAACAATCTCAAATTATCTTTTCTACCTAAAAGGTAACTACATACAGTTCAGATACAAATTAGTCAAGTTTTTCAAAGTTGTATTTTGGTGCAAGATCTAGGGCCGTACAACGCACACCACGGGTAACAGACYTTTAAAATGTTTTCTCCCCCCCTTGTGTTTTCCACTTTCTGGCTGTCTTTTAAACAGCAAAACAAAACAACTATGTATAAATCTGTGGCACAATTCCCAACTTACTGTCTTTCACTTCAAAACCAGCTTGAAATAAGACTACCACCTATATTTTAAAATAAGCTGTTGACAGCTTAATTACAGCTTCTAACAGTTTCAGCAGTAACAGGGACCGGAGGAAGGCACCAAACCAAAACAATCCTGCTGCAAGGATTGCACCTTTGCATCCACTGCACCACAGCGAAGCATGTTTCTTCCCACATCTGCCAACACTCACTATTTTGTTGCACGTCTCATGGTATCTGGTATTCTCCTAAACTTTCAGCTCCTGAAGCCACAATATCACAAACTTTTATTTTAAATATCAGCCTTCATTCAAGAAAAAGAGGGGGGGGGGGGAAAGAAGCAGGGTGAGAGGCGGGGGAAGAATTCTAAGGATTCAGAAAGACAAAGTTTCCAAAATGTATTGCTCCTTTTGTTGCTTTTTAAACTTCACGCGTGATTTTAAGACAAACTCCTAATTTTTCAGGGTTGTAACTTCAACTCTTGAGTTTCATAATACTGCACTTAAAGAGACAACTAAAACTTGTCTGCTGAAGGTAGTTTGAGTCACAAGAGCCTACACTCTTCCCATTAAAAAAAAAGTTCAGATGAAACAGCTGATGAAATAAATTACTCTTTTTCCTGTAGGAAATCCAAGAAATGTGTGATGCGAATTCCTTGGGGACAAATTCTCTTCATAGTTCATTGCACCTCACTGATGCAAGGAGGTGCATACATTCCTGCAGGGTACAATCTAGCTTGCAGAGATATTTGAAAAGAATTTTATTTTTTGCACTGAGGCATTTGGGAAACTTTTTACTGGTTTTGGTACAGTTGACTACAACAGGAGACAAGGAGTTTTTCTTGGTACTTAGCAGGCATGCGGTAAGTTTCCTAACTTTACATGTAGGAAATGTCAAATTTATTAGTAGCYACTCTATTATGATTATATCCTTAGATAATAATTCCAGCTCTGAATAAACCAAACCAACCAAAAAAGAAAGTCAATAGTCGGATGTATTCATCGACTCCTTGCACACCTTAGATGGGATGAAAAGTCCCACCTGAACAGCTTAACAAGCTTTATTTGGTCRTTTCTATTTCAGGATCACTTTCAATCCAAGCAATACTTTGCCGACAAGGTATGGCTGAGAGGAAYGTTATACTTAACCTAGGGCAGTCCTGGCTGTTGGCCTCCTCTATGACAAAGTGCAAAAACAGAGACTGTTTCAAGCATCAGTAGCCAGCCCAGAGTGATCTCCGGAGAACAAGGACATACACATACATCTCTGGCTCCTTCTCTGGCAAAGCCCACACAGAGATCTAAACCAGCTCAGACTGCCAAAGGCCTAAAGTGCCTCAGGTGACCACCACTGCTGCCCTCCGTTGTCACGATGCTCCTCTCGGTATGGACAGGCAAGAACATGACGCAGGATTCCCAGCGTGAGGGCAGACAACTCAGTCACRAGGACAAGAACCTGCACAAAACTCTAGGAGACATGTGGACAACTAGGAACAAGGGTACCCTGTGCCCAGGGGTGAGCACGGGCTGTACGGCCCCTGCAACCAAGAGGGTGAAGCAAGAAACGCGCTCTGTAGGTTGCGGCRAGGGCTGTGCTGTGCCAGCACACCTGAGCTGAAATTAATTTAGCTACAGCAGTGTCTAGAAGAGACTCCCWGCAAGCGGAAAGTTTCTACACCTTKGTTTCAGGAACTGGAAGCAGAAGAGTGATACAGGGAGTCTGAGAGCAAGAAAGAGAAGAAAGGAAGGAGCGCCTGCCGGGTAAAACACATTTAGCCCACAGCCATGCAACCTCCTCGACTCCCTCTMGCAGCGCCAGCCCAAACTAGAGGAGTGCAAAGCCTCGATGCTTTTGAACCTGCTTGCTGCAAAGCTAGAGGATGCTTGTGCCAGACTGAAGCGGGGAGGGGACAGAATCGCCCAGCGCGTCCGACCGAGGCACCCTGACCTGAAGAAAGGCAGCAGCCGCGGGCGCCAGGGCCCTTCGCCGCTCTCCTGGGGAGAGCCCGTCTTCAGCTCGGGGAACCAGCACAGCGCTCCAGATAAGCTCATGGAAAAGGGATGTTCTGAACAGCATGAATTGCAGAGATCAGTTTTGTGGATCTAAGCTAGTTTGTATTTTCCTGATAGGTCTGAAACCTTTTTACAATTCAGATGTTTAATTCCAACTTAATTCCAAGACACTTTACTGTCTGGCAGGAAGCTTTTGAACAGCAGATGACCCAAATGGATACACAAAACAAACAGTAAAAAGTAAAGGAAACAGGAGAATGAGAAACATACTTGGAGTAATTTTATTTTGTAACTATTCCCCCTTGTAAAGCAATCATCCCTCAACTGCCATAATTTAATTAGATTATTCATTTCCCAGTTCATTCTGAAAGAGTCATTTCATGACATTTCATTACCTGCTCTTAATTCTGAATTTYGGCCACATGAAGAGCAGCAATATAAATGAACTCCATCCAACCATTCTTACCTGTGGTACTTACTGCTCTTGTGAAACACAGACCTTAAATAGGAACATTTTGCCATAATTCACATTTCAAGACTCAGACTAAGACTGCTCCTTCTGTCAGTCTTTGGCAGTCATAATACATCAAGACAAAAATAAACCATCAAGAACTTTATGAGGACATAACATTATAAGTGGCTCCAGCTGTCACTAGTCCTAACAAAAGCTTTGTACTTTTAGATGATGTGTCACCAACGTACAGATAAACAGACCTTTCTGTTGAATCAGGCACTCAGTAACAATTTATCTTTATTATAGAAGATAAATAAGGGATTATTGTTTTCATTTACAATAACTCGCCTCATCTGAAAATCAATCAGGAAAAAAAAATGCACAAAYGACCATATACTCCAAAGCATCCATTTATAAACCATTACAGTCAGGTCCATATTCACTTGCTTTTTTAGTATTACAGAAAACTTATAGTCTGGATGATTTCATGTCTCATATGACTACTATGACTTTGTTCTGTTTTACGCAGAAGACTTCAATATTGCAAATGACCAAACTACCAGCAGTGTTGCATACATACCATTTCCTGGGTTTTTAGATGAAACACTTACGTTTCATAATGCAATAAACGGGATTTATGGTAAAACACTGTTTTTAGCAGCATAATACTAGCTTAGTCAATATAGTGACTTAATAGCCTCTCTACCTTGACATTAATTACATCACAGCTGCCGGCTACCATGAGTACGAATGAAGGGACCAGCAAAATATCCTCACCTCTGGTTTAAGAGGCCCTGACCACAGATTCACCCCCAAAAGAACCATGGTAATGCTATGCATCAGGTATGTTTGCATACATGACGTAAAATGCAGCAGTGAACGCTGTGTTAGACCAAAAGTCCATTATTCCACCTGCCAGGGCCATAAGCAGGTGCCCAGGGAAGACAAGCAGGGCAATCGCATACAGCAACGTCAGCCCCCAACTGTTTTCACATCAAGATTTTTTGTCCAGATTTGTTACACTTGTTAACCCTCAATGATGCTTCTCTGTCCTGGAAGCATCCAGTCTCTTTTCAAATGCATGTCTGCTTGCAGCRCCCACAGCTTCCACAAGGAACTCCAGTACATCCACTGTGTTTTGCACAAAAAATACCTTTTGTTCTTTTGGAACCCAGTTCCTATTGGTTTCATTTAATATCCCAAGTTCTTACACTGGAAGAGACCATGACCATCAACCATTACTACTTATCAACTTCAAATCTTTCATGATTTTTCAAGATTTCTATCAGAGCTTACCATAGCCTTCATCTTTTTTCCAAGCTGGAGTCTTACTCTTCTTCATTCCTTGCACTAATGACTCCAAAAGCCATCCTCTGAAGCTTCTCCATCTCTTACATATTTTCAAGATGAGAGGAACAGAACTGCATTGTGGATCTTTATGTAACAAAGCTCTCTGTTTTGTTCTTATTTCCTTTCCCAACAATTCCTAGTGCTGAATTTSCTTTTTGGTCACAACTGATCATTCAGTCATCCATCTGGTATTTTCATGCAACTACCAGTCTCTACAGATCTCATCCCCAAGCTCCAAGCCTATTGTTTCTAAAGGAAACTTTCATCATTTTTTTCCCCACATGCATCACTTCACATCTATCTGCACCAAATTTCATCTGCCACTTTATCATCCAATGACTTAGACTAGAGTTCATCCTAAGATTACTCATACTTGGCCCCCACCCTATGTGCTAAGTCAGCAGCATCAGCAAACTTTCTCACCTCACTGCTTTACCTTCCTTTCTTCATCATTTCTGCACAGTACAAGTCTCAACACATAGCCCTGCTGATGTGCTCCCCTGCAACAACTGGCCAAGATGTCACAGCTTCTAGTCCCAACCTTTTACTCAACTAGTCACCCATGACAGCCTTCCCCTACTCCTTTCCAATGTAGCAGAGTCCACAGTTTGTAGTAGAGGGTAGAAAAGATCACTTAAATCCTTCATTTGCCCTTCAGTGTATATATAAAGTAAACCAATATATTGGTTTAAATAAGCATTTCTCATGCAGCCTTGAAAGATTTTTTTTCAGGAATCATACAGATTATTCCTTGATTTAAATGGTATACAGAAACTGCATATAGTTATTCAAATATATATAAAACATGTGCATCTTGAATGACAACACACACAGTGTGGCAAAAACAAGGTATTTAAAAACAGTTCAAGTTTAGACAAAAAGAAGACTTAATTTAATTCCACTTCTTTGCTTTTAACAAGTAGTATGTTGTTCACATTACTTTTGCAGAGAAATATGTTTTATTCAAATTCTAGTTTCATGATCCACAAAACTCCAAAAAGATGGACTCAGGCCTCTAACCTCCAAAATACCTTTCTTTCCAGTTCCGTTCTTTCAATGTCAGTTCCATTTTTTCACTGCAGGCTTTTCTAAAGTCAAAAGCAATCCAAAATTCACTATATGCTATCAACTTAAAGGTCTGAAATAAAATCAATTGCAAAAAGGAAGTAACTTAACTATTTTGAATTACAAACTGTAACTGATAATATATCCAATGTACATGTTATAAAAACAACTCCTGTTCTTCTGATTCCTTGGACTGCCCACAGCAATGTTAAACTTTATTTTGAAGTTACACTATGATTTTCCACTCAAGTTTTAATCTCTCTGTACAGTATTTTTGGAAGAAGCAAACAAAATACTATGCAAGATGCTCTAGACTCAGAGCAGTAAGGGATGTCTCTTGTGGGATCAGCTGGAGTCTCAAAGAGGGTCATAAGAACTTCTAGGAGACCCATACATAAATAAGCCTCCAAAACTGCCTCCAGGTAGCCCTTGCCCAAACTCAATAAATTCCAGCCCCTAATCGAAAAGCCAAACAAGACAAGTCTTAATTTTCTTGCAGAGTCTTTGTTTCAAATYTCCTCCCCACCCCACCCCCAGCATTTCTCCCCTCTCCTCTCCRCAGCAGCTGGAGGAAGGGCAGCCCTCCAGAGCCCCCAAACCCCGGGGGTGCGACGAGGGGTGCCAGAGCACAGCCTCCGCGCCAGCCCGTGCAGGAGGGGCATGAGGCCCCTGGCAGCCTACGCTTGGGCCTGCTGCACATAGCTTAAGCAAACTTGAGTGGGAAAACAAACAAACAAAAAAACCCACCTACACCACAGAAAGCCACCTCTGTTAAGGGCATGGGAAAAAAATGAACGTGTTTTTTCTCCCAAAGGGAGGACAAACTCCTCTTCTAATCTTCCCATACGACCCATCAAACCACTGGACATATGAGCCAACGTGAGCAATTTGTGTGGGCATACAGAGAGAACGTGTTCAGCTTACAAACCCCAGGTTTTAGAAAACTGTTACACCATATACCATCAAATGAGAATGCCTTTCTAAACAGTATCAATTTTACCCTAAAAAAGAAAGAAAAAACGAAAACACACACGCTTTCCCTACTCATTAAAAACATCATTCTGTTTCAGAAGTGATACTGACTCTCTGATCTTCAGGATTGCCTTAGGAGCTCTCACTAAACAGGGACTACTAAAGTACTGACAAAAAAGTATAAGAGTGAGATGCTTCGCTCTTAGAAGACAAACAGTAAGAATCATTTTTATTCAGTTAAATACCAAATTAAACGGTGGCATTTCATAAATATTGACCCAGTCTCACTTTATTCTCAATTTACAACAAAGTTCTCTTACCAATGATGGAAAATAACTATCTCAGTACACAATAYTAAAAAATAAATAGATCTCTCATCTTCCAAAGAGGTTTACTCTTTCTAATGCATCTTCACCAGAACATCTTATATTAATATTTAAGGATATTAGTAAGAACGGTAACTCCACAAAGACAAATAAGGGCTGGAGAGCCTGGGAGGGGGGAGAAAAGTCCATCCAGGCAGAGAGTTGATTCAGGACAAGAACAGCCAGATATCAGTGGAGAGACTTTTTTTCTGAACAGTCACTCTACCTCTAACCTCTCAGACCTTCCTCCAAGGAGACCTACAAACCACTTTTCCAAATACAAGTTTGGGAACTGAGGCTGCAGTTTTATAGGCTACCAAACTGACATAACAGTTAAAATCCATAACACTACTGGATGCCCCAAAATATCTAAAGTGAGCCATAAAATAAAAATCATGGGCTCAGTATCATCCCCCCTTCCATTTAGTGCCTTGAAGTACAACGCAAGTGAAGTTTCCCAAGCCACCTGCCAAAAAGGAGTGCTGAGCTTTTCTAAGCTCTTCACCAAAAATTTCTTTTTCTACAGGTAAATACACTAAAGCAAGTTTTCATCTGTACTTATACCTAGCCACACTTCCTCTGCAAATACATACTATCTTTTTCATATTTTACAGAATCAAAGTCTACTATGAAATCCTAAAATCGGGTTTGCAGCCCATGCTAGTAAGCTACAGCTGTGCAATCGTTATCTACAGCCAAGAACAGGAAGCACAGAAGTCCAGCTAACAGAGCTACTATCAGGCATCCAGACGCTCAAATATTCCAGTGCCACACTCTGCATTCAAAGTGGAAGCAAAAACAAATACAGGCATTGTAAGAATGATTTATACAAATGCAATTATGTAAAAACTGTCTGCTGATTAAAGGATCAATGGGCACTAAATATTTCCTTATTTATATCTAATACTATTTCCCATATGCTTCAGGTGTCTCAATTTAATAATGAAATTGGTCTACAGTACCGTCTGCTGAATACAAATAGCAAGCATAAAATGGTTCGTTAAAATTAACAGTAAATGACAAGCTCAAATATGCCTTAAAACAAAAATTCTTCATGGATTCATAGTACAAATATTCAAATCATTGATTCAACATGTAAGTATTCATATTCTTAAAAACAATGAAATTCTTCTTGAAGTATTTAGTTTTACATGCACAAGCTTTGTTCAAAAYCATCTACTAATTAAAGTAATTCAGGGTTTCATACTTACAGGGAAAAGACAACTAGATGATTAGTAATTTTGCCTCCAATAGATGCAGTTAAGTTTGTGGTGTTGTAAATGACTGAGCAGGACATGAAACAATTCCCATGCAAGGTCATCCAGTGGTTCCTTTATAGTGCCACAAACAAATTTAAGTTGCAAGTTGCAAAGGATTACTACATTTCCCAAACTAAAACCGTAAAACTGCATAAAATGTTAAGGAACAGGACTCCCACAGAACAATTTTGAAATCCTGGATTTTGAAAAAATTTAGTGAAACTAGGCAGAAAAAAAACAGTTCTTCCAGAAAATCTAGTAAGATGATTAATTCAACTTAAAACTGCCCATGCTTTCAGCTAAAAGTGTATTTTATCTCATTTTCAGACTACTGTTCTGAAATCAGAGACCTGAAAAGCAGTCATAAGGTTTCCTTAAAGAAATTTCCTTAATAACAATTTTAAAAAAAATGCTACTTGTGCACACTTGTGAAGTTTATGTTGGACAACTTCTAAGCACCAAGTTTTAAGCTGGTGATCTTAACTTCAAACATCACAGTATAACTTAAAATCATCCTGCGGGTAGGTAAAAACAGACAACTAATCTTCTCATAAGTTTGTTTTCAGGAGTCTGTTTAAAGACCACTTTTATTGGAAATTTTTCCACGAAAGTAGTCATTGGAGGGGAAAATCTCCCCAGTTAAAACACATGGAGGAAGAAACATGGAAAGCCATTGTAGAGAGGAAAAAAAACACTACAACAAAGAATCAAAAGACAGATGCATGCTTGCTCTTCAGAAGTAGAGTCAGCTTTTTAGAAAGTTATGTTAAAAGAAAAAAATTCTTTTGCCTCCACTCAATGTAGTAGGAGTCAAAGTCAAGAAGTTCTCCTAGTCCAGCTAGTTTTGGTTACTAAATACAGAATGAATGCCAATTTCAACCATCATTAGAGAGATGCTTGTCTCAATCTGCTTCTATATTTGCCCAAACTGTATATATATGCCGTACTAAAAATACTCTCTAGTAAAGAAAACAGGCAAGGATAGAAATATTTTGAAGTCTTAATGGTCTTCTAGCAGAACAATACTACTCATCATGGAAATATGTCAGTGTCTTATAGAAATCCCTGTTGTTAGTTTCCTAACTAGATTACTTTAATAAAAAAATAAAAAGAACATTTCTATCAGAACTCAGAAAATTAAATGAAAAATGCTTAAATAAGTATTTCTTATGTAAATAAACAGGTGAACTGCATAATAGATGTATCATAGCTGCACAAAGGCCCATCGAGCACAGGCAGCATCTTCGACAGTGAACCAAGGCAGGTAAGTAGGGAATTCTTTAAGAGCAGGGCAAACCTAGAGAAACACGTCCCCAAAACACCTCCAAACATTCAACAGTCTTGTTCAGGGACTTTTCTGAACAGACGTGTAACTGCGTTGAATGAATTTGTATCGATTCCCTAGGCATATTACATATATCAATATGTCCACTCATTCTAAGTTTCATAACGATTTCTTCAGTTTTTTTCTCCTGGCATTACATTTTATTTCATTTTAAATGATCTTCTACATAAAACATTCTTCCAACGTGCTCTATCCCCTCCACGACCACTTAAGAAAACAAAATGAAAGCCTAAGTAAAACTGCATTTGAAGACATCTGTAAATATGTAGGAAGTACACAGAACACAGGGATTTAAAATGCACAACAGTACAGCACGGATGAGACAACACTCTCTACAGAGAAACCAGATATTCTTTTCATTTTTACATTTTGAGCTTGGATACAAACCACAAATCAGAGTATTGCAATAATCCTATCCTAATGCATAATCAGTGTTTTAACCATGGGATACACTTGCAAAATGCTTTCGTGCAATCTAATTAGTAGAGACTAATTCTAAGAGACTTCATGGCGTATCATCAAGGAAAACAACTTTATTTACAAAATATTGATATGTAAACAGTTTCAAAAAAAGTCTATGCATTTGAGCAGGCCAAGACAATAAACCACAGCTTACTTATAAAACTATGTATATGCAAACATCCACTTTAAATTGTTGACCTACTATGTAAAATTAGGTCAAAATTATCACAAATGATGATTGTTTCCAAAAATAATCAAGAACATACTTGTTTACTGGAGATGGGGTGGGGGAGCAGCAGTTTTAGCACTACRGCACAGCAGTCTTGCTAAAAAGAGGAGGAAATTCATTTTGCTTTGGCATTGTTTTGTTTGGTCGGTTGGTTTTTCATTTTTGTTGTTCATGTTGCACTTGCACATCTTGATGTAATGTATTTTTTAAAAGTTCACTGGCCTCCCAAAATGATTTTACTTCATGCTCATTGAGCAGATGTACAATGTAATAACCTTTATCTTGCCCTTTTACATTTCCACTCCTCTTTGGTTATAAGACAACAGTTTCAAGTTTCCGAAACAATTATTTCAAATACTCAGTTACAGATAACCACAACCAACTTCCCCAAAAGTATTTTCAGAATAAAATTAAAACACATTCATAGGTATTACTGAAAGAAAGGCACAGCTGAAAGCACTGGATTAAACATGATAAAACTGTACAGTGTTCTGGAAATGTCAATGCTTACTGGACTATAACAGCCTAGAAACCCCATTCAGAGACAAGTTCAACCTTAATCTAGTCTTCAGTCAGACTTGAAGCTGTAGCTGCAGATTTCAAAAAGCTGGGAAGGGATGGGGAGGGATGTTTTGTTTTTAGCACTAGTATCAATCATCAAATCAAATACCTTGATACACATTATAAATGCTTAAGTGTAATTTTTACCACTGTAGCCCCCAAACCTAAAGTGAAGCCACAGGCTACACTCATGGATACTGAAATAAGCAGTAATCCCATTTCAAAAGGTTGTGGTTAATCTGTTTTATATAAAGCATTCAACTGTGCAAACACAAGTAAATGTGTCCACAAAATGTAACAACTATGAATACAAGTATCCATCTGCAAGGGTATACCTGTACAGCAGAACAGGTATCATTAACCATTCGCCCCTCTGTGGTTTTAACAACATGCCTTTTCCACACTGCCAAATCCTTCTAAACACGTTTTTATCAGTAGCTCACCCGCAAAGTAGAGACTGAGTAAGCAGCAAACTGCTACACACTCAAGGTAAAGAAAGATGTTTATGTTATTTTTTGTGTTGGCACTATACAGAGCAAAACTGGAAAATGTTCCCAAGAACATATCACAACAGTTCTCTCACTTAATCACCCTCAGAAGCCATTTACTGCTTCATACATTCTCACTATAATTACTGTGCCTTGAACATTTAAGGAAGTATAAGGAAGTATTTGCTCTTCACAAAAGAAAACATATGCAATTAATGAAACTGTCATATTTTTTTCCTCCTACCTATACTTTATTACATTATAAGCTTGAAATAACCTGATAAAATAACATGGTACCCACAGCAGCACTGCTGCCCATGCATTCTCAGTTCTTTTGGTCAAGCGATGCTAACACTCCACCCAAAGTCCTCGATCCAAAAATCTTCTGGAAGCAACAGCTTTGATTGAGCTGATTCTTGTCCTTGTCAGGTTGCCATGGACCCAAATTCAAACAAAATCACCAAATAATTAGATAACCATGCTTGAAATTCTGAAACAATTTATGGGGGGGGAGGGGGATGAACAGAGATAACTAACTCTGAATGCTTTCATCTCTAACAGCCTTCCTCCCGCATGAATCTTGCCATTAGTATTTATTGCCTGTGACAAGCCAAAGAGAACAAACTTGACAGTCAGGCAAATCCTATCCTCCTACATAAGGAGGAGTTTTATATTTTCTATGCAATTGCCCAGAGTGATGTTAATCAATATATCAAGTGCTGTACATCTCCAGAAAGATGAGGTTATGTGACCAAGCAACCAGGCTAGGCTCCGACCACCTCCGCACACGACAGCCCCAGGCAGCGAGCCGGGGCGTAGATGTCCACGGAGAGAGCAGCTCGACGGGAAGGAACCCGACACTGCTGGTCTCAGAGAGAAGGCTCAGGAAAAACACTTCCGAACTGAGCTCTGGTGTTGTGCCTTGTAGCAGGATTTGTAGTCAAAGGAGAGGTTTTGAGCCAGTCATTTCACTGTTAGCCACACTAACAGTTTAACTGAGATAGAAATGAAAGAAAAACCAACCTGTAAACATGAAATAATGCACAAAGAGAAAAGTCAAGCAACCCAGGACTTGAGAATATTTTGCCATCTTACTTTCTTGCTCTTCCACAATCTGAATGAATCGCTACTAAATACACACCTTAAGACTAACAGAAGAACCCCATATGCAGAACTCAGTTACACAGGATTAAAAATTCAAAGTTCTGGCCTTAACTGCTGCTTCCAGGGACCATAAAGCCAGATTCCTGTCAAAAGTCGCAGCAGCACTTCAAGTACTTTCATTTGTTCTAAAAGTCAATAAACCAAAGAAAGGAAACTAAATTTACAGTTTTATGCTTTTTTTCCCCAGATTGTTCAAACAGTCTACTCTAAGATCCTGCATAACTATCATAATTTCAGACAAAGACAGAATGAAATTAGACTCATTTCATGTAATCTCACTGCCAGGAACGCGCATGATCACTCTTGGTTAATCCTTTACCAGAGAATCTCTCTTGCAATTAATTTCTCATACAAGCAAAAAGTCTTAAAGGAAAAACAAATTCAGCTCTCAAGAAYGGCTTACGCTGTGCAATATTAAAGATGAGAACTACAGCTAACATTTAATCTCTTGTGCCATTTCTAAATTGACCCACACTAAGCAATTTCTTGAAATGCATCTGGAGTCTAATGCAAGGAAGAGGCTTGGAATACTAAACAGCAGTATCCTATCCATATGTTCTTACACAAATTAACAAAATTAATCTTGACTTTCAAGCCTCTCGACTCCTTTGTGTTCTTTCCTCAGTAATGAGGTACAGCGTTGGTATCCCAATGTTGAAACAAAATAAAAATCAGTGGAACTGTGTTGTGTAGAAAACATGCACGTTTTAAAGGCCTACATTTTATTGTTGTACTGAAAAAAAATATATAGAAAAAAAGAATATATTTTAGGAGAAAGTTTGTGCTCCCAGACCAAGCTTCCCCAAGCATCCCCCCCAGTGCAGTTATTCTCTGTTCTCTAGACAAGCACTGCAGCTCTACAAGCAACACAGTAGAAAAAAAACACTATTACTTTTGGAGATGAGAACTAAATTTTAAAGGCACTTCTTTCACTAAGACATTTATCATTTTTCATAGCTATAAAATGTATATGTATACGAGCTTTTCAGTAGTCACAATGTTATGAATTGCCTTTATTTTCTTTCTTAATTGGTCCCTCAAAAGCAATTACTGTCTTGTGTATACACTATTCAAAATATGTTTTGTTAGTACTTGCTGGCTAGGCTATAATAATTAACCCAAACACATTAATCTCAACYGAAAATACCGTATTTCTTGTGCCACTATAGCTTTCTGCATTAGTTTTTAAACATACATTAACTGTAACTAAACTTACCCTATATTTTGATTCTACCTTATTACTGTTTAGGTATTTTTGTTCTTGGCTTTCTTCTTTTTTTTTTTTAATACAACACTTAGAACAACATATTCCAACTTCTAACAATGTTGTTTTCACTATCAAAGTGGTAACCTACAAAGCAGTATCAGTCTCTTACATTCAGGCTCTATCATCCATCACATCTTTGGATCCTCAATGCCCAACCTCTGTTACAGACTACAGGCAAGCCAGGCTTGAGGTCCCACCACCAGTGATGTTTGCAGCCGRTTTGCACGAGGGACTACCCCAGCCCCACCTCTCACGCTGACTGAGACTCAGGCACTAACTCAGGATTGCCATAAAAGCTTTATACACTCCACAAGTAAATGTTTCTCCAAATACGAATCACTATCACCAAATAACGTTAATGCAATAGCATGACAGATTTTGAGGAAATAAAACATAGATTAAACCTTCACATCTCCTCCTCTATTTCCTGTTTGTATGTGGCTGTTTCAGAAAATGAAAATACAGTAATTTCAATATATTCTCCCRCTGACATAGTATAATCATCACTAAATCAGTTTTCAGCAGGACCACCGTAGCAGGCAGAAACATAACAGTGCCAACCCCATCTTTCTCCCTCCTTCCGTTTTCTACTRAAAGCTAGCCTTTACCTACCTAGGAGGCTGATAATCCCTCACCCCACCATGCACTACACAAGGCCCAGTAGAAGGCCCCCAAAGCCTCCAGACAGTTAGGGCTCCCGTCAGCTTCAGCCCCTACGCTCTGCTGAAGGGGCGCACGACAAGGCCGCGAGGATAGGGAACGGAGGGAAGCCGCTGCGTGGCGGTGCGTCCCAACGCTGCGCACGAGCAGGGCAGGTTTGGCACTGAACACACACTTACTTTGAGAGCAGTAAACTAGCAGAAAGCCCGGTAGTTCACATATTATTAGTGGCTGCTGCTAATTTACCACATCACTGCTTAATGCTAATGCTACATTCATCTGAGCCTGATAGAGCTTAAAGGAATTATTTACCCAATATTGAGTTCCTGGCTCCCTTTACTAGCCACAGATAACAGTTATTCTTTAGCTACTCACCCCATTTGGCCTTGCTGTAGTGTTTAATGCAGAGCATAGATCTCACCACCTCAAGGTATCATCCTGGACAGTTAGCTTTGTAGGAAATGCAGATGTTGCAAACTGATTTCTGTAAAAGTTTATCAAGAAAGTACATCCCCATCCATAGCTGCAATTTAAGATTAAGACATCTGCTATACAAGTACGGCAGCTGGAGGCAAGTGTTTTTATCTCTGAGCTGTTTTAGGAGACTTTTAAACTGCTGAATAACACAGGCTATCGATCCTTTGGAGATAGCTGAGGAGAGGGCAGGAGGGGCAACCACAGTATTAGTTGCAAGAAAATAACTGCAAAAGCCACAGCAACTTGCAGCACAATGCTAAAACATCATAACCAGATAATAAAGCCATATGGAAAATCCTGCTTCTGCCAGAACTGTGGAAACAGCAGCAGAGCCATTTTGCTAAGCCAACGAAGAGAACAGGCCTCTGCAACGTGGAGGCACCTCCTATGTTCAGGAGGAATAACAGTGTCAAGCAGCAGCATCTGTGCAATGACACTAGAAAACAAGTAAGTGGCTAAGAAGGTGGCTAAACAGGCCTGAAAGTAAAGCTAGGGCAGCCCCTAGGCTTCCATCAGCACAACTAAGAAGGCCATGAGCACTAGGAAAGGGCAGGACTTGCACTGGCAGTACTGCTTTTGAGGACAAGCGTGTATGGAACCACATCCTTAATGGCCTGCAAGAGGGGCAAACCACAGCACAAGCTTCAGTGCTTTCCTGGATTAGGGTCTAGTTTCACAGAAAGGTCCCCCAAGCAGCATGGCGGCAAAAACACCTTCTGCTACATTTGACCTAGGATTTGGCAGACATCACAGCYCAGGGCAAGTGCTGCCAGGCAGCTGAGCTCCATGAGAAACCCACCCAGCGCAGCAGTAAACCATACTTAAACTTCAAGAGATCCTTCACTGCTAATTCCCTAGGAGTATCAGAATTTCAGCCTTGGCTGGAGCAATGCCAACCTTCATAACCCTGTGCTTTGACACTATGGCAGGCAGGCAGTCACTTGGCATACAGACATTTTTATTATGTCAAGATAAATTGGCATGTTTCACAAAGTAACTTCACAGTGAAAATTGTTCTCTCCAATATATAAAATAACTATTACCCCAAACTCTGCTTTAATAACCTAACACCATCTTTGTCACAGGCATAGCTATAACATCAAAAATTCTCTTTGTGAGTGCTAGCATTTGCAAAGGTCAGGAAAAGACAGTGTAACCCKGAGAACAGATTAATATCATGTCTTTATTACAGGTAGCAGCACCATAGCATAAGAAGACAGTAGGAAAACAGACTGACTCTATGTATATTACTGCTTTATATAAGTTTTACATACCAATAAAAATTTACTAAGAATAAAAGTCTGAATCAAAGATGTGCAACAGAATTTGTCATTGTTAAGCTATTATCAAAGATTGACTACAAAAGTTTRTAAAGATGATAGGTGAAAGGTGGGATTTAACTTTAGATTTCCAGTATAGATTAGAAGACCTGAGATGACGTGACTTCACAAGTATTACACAATTCTGTCACACTGAGATCCCTCTGCCGAGCATCACTGAGCACAACCACCACAAGCAAGCCTTTAGGCCCTCTCCATTCAAAGCATTCATTTTGTCCCAGGTCTGGCTTCATTAAATTCAAATTCCCCAAACTCCTTTTTGTGAAGAAATTTCTCATGTTTTACATGAGAAAATAAGCTCACATTAGCTTTCAGATTAGTAAGAAAGTAACCGTGCCACATTTCAAAGTAGTGTGGTGACAGACACGCTTCCAGGATCAGCCTCTCATTTCCACTCCTGGCTCATCTACATTGGGCAAACAGACTACAGCAAATTGAAGCCCTTAAAGGCCAATATCCAACTTGCAGGAGACCCTTCCTTGGTGCACGAGGGGATGAAAACATATTCAAGGAACAATCCTCACGGATTTGTGAATTAAACTGGTGGACTCCCCTGATTCTGAGTCAGTGAAGCTCTATTTGACAAAGTCTCCATAAAAGCTAGACAGACTTGTCTGTCAGACTTGCATCAGACTTGGCAGCAGGTACACAGTGTGAGGTCCTAACCCCCAGCTGCATGGATCAGAAACACAGGCCAAATATATCAACCCTCCCTTCTAATCCACACACTCTGCCTTCCAACCTGCAGAGGTCCAGATGAGACAAGTAACAGCTTCTCTGGGATTTAACAAACATTATATCATCTACTAGTTTTGCTATAGTTAAGCAGTTCACTTTGCAATTTTAGCTTCTACTACATTACTAATTCTCCATGAAAACTATGACACACTTTTTTTCCCCAATTAAAATCCATCATTCCTTCAAACCTGGTCAAGGTATTGTCAACTGAAGCAGTTCTCCTGGTCTTCACAAGAACCTTCCGAAATACAAAGGAATCTGAGTATGCACAGAAATAGGTTGATTTCCAGWATGCTAAGTTTGGAAAGAGGGTGATTCAAGAGCAAAGATAAGTTTTTATATGGTCTTTCTATGCAGAGAATCCAAACTGAAATGCATCAGGTGCTAAGAATGATGAACATTTACACATACACACACAATAACACAATATCACCTCCGGTTGTGTTTATCCTATTAGCAAGTAACTTTGAAGTAGTAACTCCCTTAAACCCTTTATTCTCAAAAGCTGTTAAATATTCTGCAAGTCATTTTTGCCATCCTTTTGTCACTTCTTTTACTGCAGTACCAAAAGCAACAATTACATACTTCCTCCAGAGCCAAAAGCCCAGTTATCTGGATCTAACCAGTGCCAAAACTCCCAGCCACACCTTGAGAGTATCTGATTTAGTTTTAGGCAGTCCCATGTCAACTACTAATTATTCTTCAAAGCCCTAACTATGAAGTCTCAGCACAATTTACAGAGGCTGTTGAACTAGGGAAGCCAGACATCTATATAGAATGGGGAAYTGCAGAACAGCTTGCCACAAAAAACAAGAAAATTCGCTCAACTACGTGGTACTCCCTTGCGCGCATCTAACTACTGCCCATAAGGATGTGTCTCGCAGTTCCTCCTTTTTCTGTCCYCCTAAATAGTAGGCTCCTCACTCTGCATTACCAACATTGCCCCCAAACGTTCCTTACGTTAGTTCTGATTTTTTTTCTCCAGGAGCTGCATCAAACATTAGCCTTCAGAAAACTAAGCCAGGCACTCAACAGTGCCAGTGTGCTTCTGCCAGTTGAGGGAGCTGAACAATCCAGGCACTATAAGACCACTCACACCAGCAGGTGTGGAGCCTCGCCGCTGGGAACAAGGCTGAATCCAAGSGGCGCAAGACTACTTGCTTTAAACAACAGCACGTTGTAGATTCATCCAGCCCTGCTGCACAGCTTCAACCACAGACTTAAACCACYACCTCTAATACTAATTAGAGGTATTATCTGGTCATTTAAGTTTACTGTAGCATTAAAAAAGTTAATTTACAGTCTGTTCACACTTCAATGGTTTTCTCACATCTGTCAGAAGTGTATTTAAAAATAAAAACATGAGCTCAGGAACCTGAATTTTCAGAAAGAGATAAACAAGGAGTAGACYCCTTAATGAAAGSCACTGCACAGGCAGAAAGCAAACAGGATTCAGAATTTAATGCATACGTTAGAACTTCGGTTCTTAATTTCCTRGCTTCCTTCCCCAAAATATCTTAATTTGGCATTCCAGTAAAATGCATCTTTTGAACTTACGTAGRATGAGCTTTAAGGCTATGCATTTCAAGTTCAGTAAAGATTAAAATACCCTCTTAAAAGATCACCATCAACTAACTGATGCCTTTGAAGTAGTTTGTTCAAACTTTTCTAGGCAAGCAAAAGAATAAAAATAAAAATAAAAGCACCCCAGTAGTAGATATATGCCCCTGACTAACTACCTGGCACTTGTGACTGGCCTCTGTGCTCCAGCCAGCAGCTTCTGAAGTCCTACACACACAACGCAGTCAGCTGCTTCACTGACATTTGAGGCCCTGCAGGAAGAAAAAAGCACTTAATCCTGATTGCTGTGAGATGTCATTGTAAATCCAAAGAACATCTGCCTCTGGGCTAGGTGATTAGATATAAGGTTTCATTTTAGTGTAAGGTAATRTGAGCCCGCAATTTGCTTTATTTTTTGGCTTCACCTGTTCTTCTTCAGTAAATAACCATCATATCTGCATTATAAATTGCTGTAACATTTGCATAAAACAACAATTAATTTTAACTGAGTACACATACCAACATTAAACTCAGCAATTACATGGTTCCACTAAGTTGTGGTGAGAAGTCTTTGATCAAGACATGGAAAAAAATCACGCATGATTAAAGATCACAACAGCATTCCCACTAATAGGACTAAATCCCAGGTAGTACACCRAAATATACAGTAGTGAAACATTTGATTGATTTTTATAATTCTTTAAAATAAACGTTCCAAGTAATGTGTGGAATGACTGCTCTCCAGCTCCTCCAAAGCTGACTTTGCTCTTTGCTCATCTTTAGAAACTCCCCACAAAACAGAGCCCAAAGTTCCTTAATTTTTGCAAACAAACACCACATTTCACATCATCCAAAGATGACAGGCTAAAAACACTACCTTCAAATGAAAAAATCCACCACGCTTTAAAGAATGTAGTCACGGRAGAGCACTCAAATCCAAGCTCGGCCGGAGCGCACCCTGGTAGCTGCAACTCCYACCGCAGTCCAGCAAGGGCCTCCTGGAACTGCTCCCTGCCACTGATGGTGTCCACAAAGGAGGTAGCAGCCTCGCAAGTCAGCAGTGCAGCAAACAAGCCAGAGTCCTTCCTCTAATCTGCATAAAGCATCCAGAATCCTTCCTCTAATCTCCATAAAGCATCCAGAATATACCAGTACTTCATGAGCACAGTTGTTGAGATTATGAACCACCATTTCTGCAGTCTAAAGAGATGTTAAATAGTTGTTAACTTAGTTCAAGGAAAGCATCAAGACTCTCCCTTACCAGATCACCAACTAGAGATGCTGGTGAATTTTCCCGTTATCTACCCATTTTTTTCTTAAATACTTGCACAATTTGAGCCCCCAAGACAGCAATCTCTTCAAGGCATTATAATCACTACAGTTTCAGGGTAGGTAAGCAGCAAGAAACAGCAGTGTTTCAGCACAGTGGTTGCTACAAAGATGTTTCAGACCTCATCCAAACATTTCACTGGATGCCAAAAGCAGGTTTTCAGATCACAGCCATATATTAGGCTGTAAGCACAGCTGAACCCAGCTCTGTCTGAAAATAGAGGAGTCTCCAAATATTTTCCATGAAGTTCCTTTTTGAATAGTGCCCCCTACCCAAAAAAAACATGCTGCCATAATGCTACAGTTAATGAACTTAAAAATAGATAAAAAATTACATTCAAGTTCCTTATGCCTTTCACTAATGAGCTTGCATAAAGTCACCAGATCTCCAAGACTGCTAGGTTTCAGTCACACAGCCTTGCTTTGCTACTGATCTTTTCCCAGTCAGTTCAGAGGAATGCCTCATGGAGCCACATTCCTTTAGCAGCCCTACAACCTCATAACTTCCCCCAGCTAAACCAACACCTGCCTCCCCCTTTGCGTAAGAAAGATCTATAACATTAAATGCTTCCACTATTGTCTGAGGAAGACAGGGGTCAAAAGAGTCCTTCTGCTCATTCAAAATCACTAAGTAGAATTACTGCCACTGCTTGGCAGAAACACAAGCCACAGCAGGCTCTGAAGAGCACGAGAAAAGCTCTCCTAGCAAGATTTAGTGACAGAAGCAAGAGATCAATGAAAGATAGAACCAAAATCTGGAAGATGCCTTTGAAACACAGAAAATCTGAAATCCATGGGAGAGGAAAATCAGGTTGTGTTATTTGAGCTCAGGCACTCCACCTGGAAACATCTTCCCTTGGCATCTTGAGCAAAGTTCGTAATTCACAAATTCAAACCCAATCCAGTAGTCARAGAACAGCATTACCAGAACAACTGGATTAGCACTAAGCCCCATTCTTGATGAAACTCGCACAATCCCATTAGCAAAATCTCYGTTCTATAATCACCAAACTGATAGCTGTTAGATGTGTCAGTCTGCTTCTTCTGAGCCCAGTTACATTCAGTTATCTTCTTTAGGACTGTCTTACATTTTCCAAGATAAGAAAAGGACTCAAGTACAAAGCAAGATCAAAACTAACTTACGCAGTTTTATCAAGCKATGATATAACCTCTTAAAAAAGTTTGACAAGCAGCATTTTCCATGAATTAAGGTTAAACAGTGTATCTTCAACTTCACTTACTGAATTGTCAGATTAGTACTTTAAATAATTTYACATAAACAACATGAAATTACTACCACCACTACGGCATCTGATTTCTGCCTTTCTACAGTTATACACGGTCTGTGTAAAATAGGCCCATACACCCCTGCTGCCTCTTCTTCCATGAACATGTTAAAGTTTAGCTTTACCCATCCAAACAAAATTATCAAATTAAACCTCATACTTGTAGCTTTTAAATGCAGTGAACATTCATTTTCCCAACGTAGTCAAATAAAAATCATATCCAGGATTCTTTAGCACTGAAATAGAAGTTTTCTGAAGTACCAAAAACTAGAGCAAAAAATAGATATATCTGAAAAAGAAAAGCTGAATTAAGACTTGGCATAAATACTTTGTGATTCTACAWGAGCTTAACTATCTAGAAAACCTACAAAAACAAAATTGGTTCTTAAATAAACTTACTTCCTCTCTGTTCTTTAGAAAGAAAAAAGCTGTTGACTCCTTGTGACATTGGTATGCCACGTGAGCAAACAGCAGTAATGAAGGACAGCCGTATCTCACAGGCCTCAGTGAAATGAGGCAGGCGGTTAAGGATCTTTACTGTCCACGCATGAAAAAAGTGTTGCAAGAGCCATTTGATCTTCTCAGTTTTGCTACAGGAAGAAGTGTCCAGCACTGATGCAYCCCATGCATCCACGTGTCCTTCAGGGATCCTCCAGTGTAAGCCCCACTTCTCTGACAGAAAGTGCTCAATCGGACATTTCCTAAATTCTTTTTGTCCTGATCTGCTGACCATTAGCATCTGCACTGTCCAAAACCTGGCAAGCAGGTTCTCCTCGTGTGGCCTCTTTCCATAACTATAAACTCTACCACTTCCCAATACAAGCAATTTTTGAGCTTTGCTACTCTCCGAGTTCTGTTGGAGAAAGGTCACTCACTATTACCTGTAATCCTGCAGCATGGCTTTGACAAGTCCATCTGGGATACTTGGACACATCTTCAGACGGCATTTTGAACAGACCTTCATGTATACTGAGTTCTTACATAAAGAAGATGAGAAAAAAATTTACATCAATATGTAAAGGTTAAAACATCAGCAGCAGAACATACATGCCAGCTGGACTGAAGGTCTTCATATTTTTTATAATTTATTGTCCCTTTTTAAAGCTATTTTTGATATATCCCCTTACCTACCCCTCCTTCGCAAGTTAAAACACCACAGAATGAAGAAGTAGCACCTTGCTTTGTGCAGGCTACTGGATCAAATCAGGATAGCTGCAGTTCAATCTCCACGTACATAACTACTTGTTTTTTGTTGTTGTTGTTGTGTTTTTTTAAAATATCTTCCTTTAACTCCACACCAAATATGCAGCATTTCCTCCTTGCAGCTTTTTTCCCTTTTTGCATCTCTAAAAGCAGAACCACTAAAMCCTTTAATCACTAAGATTTTGCCAGATTTTAACAGTAAGTCACACAAACTTCAGAGGAAAAACACAGTATCTCAGATAATCACATACGATAACTGCTATCCTAAAATGACATAAAACAGTTTTAAATTCCAAGGATCCGTTTTAGCTTAAACATCTTCCCCAGCATAGGAAAAGATRATCAAGAGTCTTTATGTCCATCTACCAAACTTCCCATTTGAGTAACAAATGGGACATGTGGCTCACCATGCTGAACATAGCTTAGGTTTTCTACATATTTCAGCCCAAAACATAAGATGGTAGACTAATCCAAATTTCCAGATTACAGAAATATACACACACAACTTGAAATCTTGACGCTTATAAGACCCCACACGTTTTGTCACAACTTTATACCTAATTTTAAAGATAAGGRGGGAAAAAAATCCTGCTTCCTAACATGCAATATTTCATTTTAAGCAGGCAATCTRTTCTCAGAGTTTTGCATCAAAATGCCCTATTTTTTTTATTAAGAAACTCAGTTAATAACTATTACTCTTATCAACAGATTTGATCTTTCTAAAGAATTTTTGAAGAATCTCTCATTCCATTCATACATACAAATGAAACAGAAAATTTAAAATATATTTATTATTCAACAAAAATGATTTATATTAGCTACCAAACAGCTGGTCAATCCCATCATATACAAGCAACAACTTCCTTAATTACCTCATGTAGGAATGCTTAATTCATATAATTGCTCACTCTCTGGTCATTTTAGTTTAATTWTCCCTGTCATGGTCAAGAACAACCAATAAAAGCATCAATAAAGGATTACCAGCAATGCTAAAAACTGCTCTATGGTAAGTATTTAAATATAGAAACGCTAAGCAAACACCAAAGAAACGTTAAAAAAGAAAAATCTATTTAAAGATTTTAATGCCAGTAGAGTTTTAAAGCACAGAACATTTCCATATATTCTTCGATCACAGATGTTTCCAACTGTGAAGAAGAATCTGCAATCAAAACCCAATTGACTACTTCAGAAAAAAGGTTCCCAAAAGATGCACTGCTACCACATACACCGCTTTTCACAGGGCACCAAGGTACTTACTTGCTCACCCTCCGCGATGTCAGGCAGCTCCTGTCCCTTACGGGCCCTGAGGGCAGAGAAGCAGAGGGGCAGAGTTGCTGGCAAATTAACGGGTTACTGGCCAGTATCGCTCGCGTTGAAGGAGCGGCATCGCTCCTTCGTTTCACAGCAAGCTTGAGGTTACGTAGCAATGGGAAAGATTCATTGCTCTCACAGCCTCTACCACTGCTTCTAATGGTTGAACCTTGTACTTCATTAGCTTACGTGAAATCTAACCTTAAGAGCTGTCTAGAAATGGAGGAGTGTGGAAAAAAGATACATTTTAAAACAGTGGTCATAATTTCTCCCCAAACTGCTAGATTTTACAAGGTATTTCCTCTCTGTGCATGCGCATGGGCACACATGTATACCATCTATGTATAAATGAAAATAAAATGAATAAATGGTTACTTTTTCCTCYTACACATCATTCCTGAGCTGCTCTTTATTATATCATTTACTTCCAATTTTCTTCCCAGTAGCCTTATAAAAAACAAAAGCATTTCTCCTAATCCAGGCCTACCTTACGACACTAAAATGGGAGCACTGAAAGGCACGGCTCACTGCGGTGCTGCTACGAGAGCCGCACAAGCAAGGACGGTAACCAAGGCTTCGCAGCCATTTCTCTTCACGTTCTCAGCAGAGTTAACTCCAGCAGCGCTAACTCCAGCACACTCTCTCCAAAAAGCCAGAGAAACTCCTTATTCCGGCCACGTCTATCCTGCTGGTGGTGCGCAGATTCACAAGCGGGCCTGGGACGCCCCGTAACCCAGATTTTGCATGGCCTTTCGGCCCCAGCAGAACCTACACTGCAACAGATTTGTGAATCCCAGCAGCCTGGGGCCTGGGAAGCCCGTGCCCAAGGCGAGTGGAGACGGACACACAGAGCAGCTGAAACCAGTGGCTCTGCCACGAGAAGCCTGGCTCAAAATGTGCAAAACTCTCCTGACCAAAGGTGCTGGTCTTCACTATAACAGCCTGTGAGAGGAGAAAAAAAAATTTAAGGGCAGTTTTGCAGTAGTTAAAAACCTGAAATGCATTCAGCCAATAATATCCATAAAACCACTCAGGATACAAAAAACCTACTAGCAATTTAGCATTATTYCTTGATTAATTACATTTATCTTGTCTGGAGTAGTGCCCTTCTTTTAAAGCACTGAACTGAAGTCGCTTTCAGTCTGCTGCTCTGCAGTTCTGATCCAAGGAATAATATAACACAAATGTAACTCTGTAGACTGCAAACAATTATTTAAAATCAGTCTCAGTCTTTAGGCACATGGTTTTTGAAGACCTTTTGTTTCTTGTATTCTTTTTTAATTACTGGAAAGATGGTGTTAAGTCCTTTTCAACATTTTGCTACCGTCTGTATAGCAGCTCTAGTTGTCAYGTGTGTTATTTCACTCATACCACAATTTTAAAATGCTGCACAAAACTACACTACAGAAAAGCTAAGTTATCAAATATCAGTGCCTGGCATCAGGAACCTGCCTGCTGTTTAAATCACAGGCAGGCACATCTATAATCCCAAAAGCAATACTTAAGTTACATCACAACCATGCATTTATTTAATCAACTTAGGWTGAAAATGAAGGCTAACTTTCAACAAGCACCTCTATGTAATAGCTTCTGAACTATGAAAAACACTAATTTCTTGTTGCTTAAGAACAAACAGCTCATCATATTTTTTAATAAAAAACAATTTAGTAAGAATAAATACTAAAAAACAGGGTCAATAATTCATCAGGTACTAGTATTTAAATGTTACAAGAAAGCATTGAGAAGAATCAAGACAGTTTGAGTAGTTCCTGGTCCCTGCAGCAAACAGTGCATAATATTATATCTGTCTGACTCAAAACTGAAACCCAGATGACACTCTACATCTCTCAAAATATCAAAAAGATAAAACTTAATTTGAAGAGTTTCTTCCAATCCACTCTGAGATATCTGTACCTCAAATTAGTTTTCAGAGCTCAGCTAAAAGAGGAGTTTGAAACCCTCTACTTCCGCTTCCTTTCAATTAAAAAAGGATTTTGTAAAGAACAATCACGAAAGCCGAATCTGGTCCTCTCTTTTCAGCTTTAAACAGGCACATTTCACATATGTGAAATGACATCTAATCAACAATAACAGAACTGTTTTCACACTTGCCACTATGACAGATAGTGGCAAGATCAAAACAGATCAAAAATTTAAAGATCATAAGTAATCAAAGACTTTCCTTTTTTGGGCTTACTTTCTCTCTCTCTCTCTCTCTCTCTCTCTCTCTCTCTCTCAGTAGAGAGCTTAACAGAGCATTTTAGACACACGGGAATCCTTTCTTTCAGACAAGCGTACACATATAGACTGACTGCCAGACACTGACTGTTTCTGAAACAAAATCTATGCCATTTACAATCCTCAACCACCACTGAACTGGAGGAGATCCTCCTTGACCCAGGTGACTTACTGTAATGGTCCCCATTCAGGGAGGCTACAAAACAGGCAGTGGGCTATCTGTATCGTGGGGATAYCTGCAGTGAAAAAAGTACTGTCACATCCACAGAACTTTGACCAAAATGAACCAAAACCCATTTATTTTACTTGGGCTGCCCCCTCAAGGAGAAACCCTGCTGGATAAGGTTATCCTTCACATTTCTCCCCCCAGAGGGGGCGGGGGGAAGTCTAAGATTTCTTCCATTCACATCCTGAAGCACACTGTCCTCAAGCCATGCCAGCCCTTCCCTCTTCTGGGGATTACCTGTACTCACGAGACAGCTACTGTGCGCATGCAGAAGGAAGAACGTTGCCCATTTACTCAAATTATCATTCTTAAACCTCAATTTTGAATAAATTGCTTTGATTTAATAAACTGAATAAGGTCTCCAACTGTTAACTCCAAGATAAACCCTGCCCCAAGCAACGGTGCTCATTGCTGAGTCCTATATGAACTTTGATAATAATTTTCCACAGAACATGATAAATAAGCTACACAAAGCCAGCAGAATTTGCCTTCCCAGGCAAATTATTCATCCATACTAGGAGAGACTCTGCAGCTCCTCACCTAACAAGCTACTGTTGCACTTGCACAAACCGTACTGTCTTGAGTGATGACACTAGTCTGGAAGAGCCTTMTGGAAAAGGCCAGCATCTACAACCTGGAAGTAAAAATGAAGCACATCTTCCAACTGCAGTCTCTTAAGTAGGAGAGAAGTCAGAGGAAGTGAGTAATTCCTCCCACTTGATTGCTCTGCTTAACTCTATTTCCATATCTGCTTGGCAACTGTTCCCCCCTCTTCCAGCTTGGACATGTCATACTCAAAGCTCACAGCCCCAGGTACCATGGCAAACTGACACAAAAATTTCTAAGTTACAGTTTCAAGCTTTGGGAAGTTCAGTCAATAAATGCAGGATTGTCAAATGCAGGCAAAAATTAGCAGGTTGCCCTTGAAAGTAACATTAGTGACAACTTAGTTCAAAACAATAATTCACACTAGGTTAAAACAACAACAACAAACTATTCTTTTCTGGCCACAAGTCTGAACAGAAGTACAATTTGGATCACACTTGGACAAGTCACTTCAAAATGCAAGGTTTTCTCCCCAGCTAGAATGCAATTTTCATTCTACTCAAATTACTTATTCTCTCACTTTAGCACAGACTTAATTGGAGGACTAGAAGAAAGGGATTTTTGTTGTTTTGAGATTTAAAGTCAAGTATGTGATAGACAGTTAAAAAAAAACACACACACTCGTGGATTACTGCATATATCTGTGCATTGGCTGGAACCTATCTTAAAAGCTGGGGTAACTGCAYGTTTTCATTACACTTAGAATTATTAGTCTTATTCGTGTGCCAAAGGACTGCAAAGGGCGAAGCCGCGCCAGGCGACGGGGCTCGGCCGAGCTGAGCAGAGAGCGCGCGGAGGAAGGAGCGCAGGCTTACCGCTACCCTGGGCGCCCGCGGGGCGCGAGTCTTTCCCCTGCACCGCATTCTGCTGCTTTGTTATTAAATCGGAAAGAAGTGGCCCTGGGATCAGCAGTCTATTCCCTTCCGTAGGCCGGTCTATTATGAGATCCGTATATGCAGATTTCCAGGGGTGATTTCCCAGCTATTGTCGAGGCCATTAGAAACTGTCTTTCTTCACTGCAGTCAAGGTCTGTTAGCATGGAAATACTCTCAGAAATTCAGACAACCAAATCATGTGGAAAGCCGGTTTCTAGCACAAGCTGTATTATTTCTATTATTTCCTTACAAAGGAAGAAAGAATTCTTATTGCATCCTAGATAGATCTGTACAAGGACTAGGAGGACTGTTCTGTCTTTCTCAAATGTATCTACCTRTTTTTCATACATGAAGCCCACAGCTACAGACATAATTATTCAATATCCTTTTAAAAGATGCAGAAGAAAACAAGCTTGCTTGACCATAACTAAGCTAAGGTAGGCTAGGGACAATTTAAACTCACCCTTCTTCCGATACTCTGGCATTGTCTGAAAGCTTGGAGAAAAAAACTCCTAAAGAACACAGTGCGATACCTAATCTGCACCTGGGCAGCTGCTACCTGGAAAATTTTTCTATTTCCATCTGGCTGCTCTTAGAATCTTTTTAATCCAAAAACAAGATTATCCTCTATGAGATCAGGAGGGAAAAATACGTATATATATATCCCTGGAAAGTAGAATTTAGCAGGTTTCAAAACAAACTAGATACAATAAAAGTCTTTGCTAGTACTTTTCCACTTCACAGTCCAGTGARCATTATAGAAGACATACAAATATACATACATGCAAAACCCTTGTCCACCTCCCCTCAGTCCCTCCCCCATAGCCCTCACTAAAGGGCCGATTTTATACTCAGCTAATAAACAGAAAATACAAAATATCATTTATTTATTTGTGGAATATAAGGCTGTCACATATTCTCTCTTCTGTTCACCTACTCAACTGCCACAGAGAGGACACCACTCCAGAGTCATCGCCTAGGTGGTATTTCAAAGCAAAATTCATTAGCTTCATTGAAGACAAAGAAATTGYTTTGTTTCCATGCCAGCACAGCAGGGAAAATAATTAGGCATAAAGCCATAGAGGAAGACCAGGTTCACTATATTTGGGATTTGGGGCGGGGGGAGCATAGGTAGTGACATACACCCAGCAAAGCCCAGCCCTTGACATTAATCACTCCTTTAATCTCCAGGACATGACCTCATTTCWCCAAGAGCATGAGGACAGACAGGTACAGTTTTTAAAGACAGAYGGACTTCTCTCTATCTGGAAGAACCTTCGCTGGTGCAAGGGAAACTCAGGGCTGCAGTGATTACAGCCAGAGCTGTGGTGCCCTCTCCCAGGCGGCAAAGCACAAGGGGAAGGCGCCACTCCAAGCACCGAACAGTTTCTTCAACAGCACACGCTGCTGCTATTCAGTGGGGCCCGAAGCATTTCAACACTTTTAGATGAATAATTCAAACAGTTTAGAGGGAAAAAACATTCAAGTTAAAACACAGATTTTGCAGCATAAATTTGATCTGAGAATTTCAGACAACTCCTAGTACTGAGAAAATGATACTGGATAACTATTAGGGTTAAAGAAATCAACTTCACAGTAGATTATGATGGTGTATTGAGAAATAGGACAACCTGAAAATGCTAAAAAGCACTACTATGACCTCAGTGGAYTACATGTAATAGATTCTAAAGCATCTCCAAGCAGCACTTAACACCACCGCAAGCCTCAGCAGGACAACAAAACCTCGTATTTCAAAATGCTCCAGAAACTAAAATATGGACCGTAGTTTAACAGTACAGCACTGTAAGAAATATATTTAAAAAACTTTTTAAAAATTCATTTTGGAGTACAAAACGCTTGCAGCAGTAATATTATACATTAACATCCTTGACCTTAACCATTTTAAACTTCATGCCATTTATAAACCTGGAACAAAGAAAGAGGAGCCAGTTCCTTTTTAGAACATGTTTTGAAGAACAATAAAGCACTGGCTGGCATAGGATACAGTACCTGCTGGGCTAGCATGCTTTTGCCACTGTCCTTGGAGACTACAGGCTGGACAGGCTGGAGCCCAGTTCTGTCGTTCAGCTGTAAAGCAGGATGCAGGGAACAACGCGGATCTTTCACACACCGACAAAGAAAGGTGGAAGCAACTTTGTGCTATGCGTTTGCTGAATATTACTCACCTTTCTCAAAATTTTAGCATTGCACTTGTGACATCTTCTTAAGTGTCCATCATTGCTTCCCTCTCATTATGTCCTTTTTGGTACTCACATCCCCACACGCATTAATTCAAACATCCAACTCGAACAGACAACACATTGAGGTGATTTCCTCAGGCAACTATTCAGCACATGAAGGGAAAGCAGTCTGTTGCTTCATGCTTACAGAAGCTCACCGACTAGCTGATCCAGGGAAAAGAATTTTAAACCACTATGAGCAAAGCTAATGATAGTCTCTCTAACGTGATCAGCATGCTGCTTACAGCACAAATTTACTGAAATAGTTGCAATAGAACAGGCAAACCTGATCTTGAGTATCCAAAAAGTCTTTTCAATTTAATTGAAAACAAAGACACCTCTACAGCAAATAACTGAGTTTTAAGAAAAGTTTCCAAGTGACTTTTTTCAGATTTTGAGGACAAGTAACACTAATTTTTCCACATACATAGTTACCAAGAAAACTGAACCTAAGTTCATCTGATTATATTAATTAAGAAGAAGCATGAGGTTTCAACATAAAGGTTCCCTGAAGTTAGCTTAATGAGACAGCTAGAAATGTGCCATGTTTTCAGTGTCTTTACCCTGCTTCTTTGCAGATCACAGCATGTCAACTCTGTGCGGCGACTGCAGACTGCAGCCTCCCTACAGCCCACAGGGCACACTTCAAACAGCTCCTGGGGCCGGTCAACAGGCCCCAGGAGTGACAGAGAGCAGCACCRAGACCCTGCTAAACTGCAAGAAGGGTCTGACTTGTTCACAACAGTGAGGATACTGCGGAGGTTAATATAAAGCTATCCTCCTCCTCCCCAATGTATTTGTCTACCACATCCAGAGATACTAGCTCAACCCCAACAAATTAATTCAGATCTTTCCTTTTCTCTTGTACAACTGCTCACATGAAAACTTGTCATTTATATGCGTTTCTAAAGAGGAGAGCTAGAGGAGCTGTCAGCAAAACAGGAACTAAAATGAGTGAGAGAAAAAGCTGATATATTTTCCCATCTATGAAGATTTTGCACATTACAGTTATAACATCAGTGAACTTGGCCTATTATACCAAAGCCTCACRTGCCATTAACAGATGCAGACCTACTAGCTGCAGTGAAAATGACCTAATTTAAAGCCTGGTCAAGGTTTGATTGCATTTTTGTCCCCGTGACTCTCAAGTCTTTTGGATGACAGTGCTCAAAACAAGATGGATAGCATCATTCTATCCCTGATAATCTGGAAAACAATAAAACTAGAAGTTAATGAGATACTAGAAAATTTTGTTAGAATCCACTCCAAATTAAGTTTTATTTAATAAAGTTTGCTATTACTAGTAATGCTAACATTTGACTGAACAAGAATTCTTCATCTGTTGAAACACCTCACCTTTGGTGGCGGGGGGAAACACCCYGCCTGCCTAACAGTGCATTTCCTCCAAAGGTATAGATTGGTACAACAACTATATAAAACACTAAAAGCAATCCAAGAGTCAACCCTTCAGTCCAATCTTTCTCTGTACAGAGTAAATCAAGTAGCTACAATTTTCCCTTCCAAATAGCTTTAATTACAAAAGTTAAAAAGATTTTTTTCCTGTGTTCATAGACAACTGCCCATTATCTTTATTGGGTTTTCTTCCCATCTTTACATTCATTTCCATCCATCAATTCATAAGCTGCGTATTGATGACCAGAGATCATTCATTTGCTTCTATTTGTTAGCAACAAAGTCGCTGTCTACAACCAGGCACTTCACAGCAAGCACACACCTTCTACTCATAGCCACGACAGAGGATCTATTTTGCTTCTCACAGTGGATTCCCAAATCACTTTGTAGATCGAGTTAGATAAAAACTAAAATCGGTCCACGTAGTTTGAAGAGACCTAAGGCCTGCAAATGACTACCTGAAGCTGCTGCCAAGTTTTCTATATTGCAGACAAGTAATGCTTCCACAGTAGCAGATCCCGACTGTGTTAGCACCTGACAGGGATTGCCGGGGTAGAACACAGTCCTGCAAAATAATCAAGACATTAGACAAAATATGCTAAGTGTCCAGAAAAAGGCATTGTAAAGGAAAGTTGGGTAACAAAGACATGCAGCAATATTTCTTCATTAATCTTGTACACAGATTCTAGTCAGAGAGCATTAGCAGGGGATTTCTTTTGCTGTCTGGGATTTTTCTTTTGCAAGGAACAGGGCATTTGTGGATGTCTTAGCTTGTTACCTGCCTTGCCAACCGGGGGTACATACTGTCTCGCCACAGCCCAGCACCGACAACCAGCTCAGTGCTGGAGCCCCATGACTCCCTCCTCTTATTTTCCATTTATTTTGCATTAATTCATGCCCACTGCACCAAAGGCATTCTTTAAACATGTCAATTCTTGAAGCAGATTAACTAATTACTTTTGCTCTGTGATTCTGTGCATATGCTATTTTTAAAACTGATCTGTGATTTTGACAGGTATTTAAATGACCATTGAGTTACACCATGGTGTTTCTCATCCTCTGCTGAAAAGAAAAATCTATTTACAGTATTTCTTTCAAAGCTTACTGGAAGAGCGCTGACCAAGGAAACTCTTGCTGCAGCCCAGGCTTAAACTCTGGAGAAAAGGACAAGTCAGGCTAAGTGTAAGCAGTGAAAAACAGGTCAAGGCGGAGCCCTCYCCTAACGGCCCGGCAGCTCTCCAGCAGTCTGCCGGGGTGGGCGCGAGGCGAGGGGCAGCCCCCACGCCGACCCAGCCCTGCCCACCCGCAGGGACACGCGCAGCCGCATGCCACCACCCTCCAAGGACAGGCGCGCGCTCGCCTCTCCCCCGGGTATCCCGGGTAGGATACAAGCCGTACAACGCTCCTCCTGCRCTGCCTGCTTGACTTAGCCTCGGCCCAAAGAGACCTTCCAGATAACACCTCTCTARCTATTATTAGACTAATTGAGCAAAACGGGCAAGCCCTGATATTAGATACACCATTTAATTCTTGGTTTGGAGTGTCAAAAAATCCCCGTGCCTTCTCTGCAGTCCTTGCCTTTTTCTTATAAGCAATGTGGACTTGGAGCCCCCTTCTACAACACCCACTGAACTTCCAGAAGGGCACCGATCAGGCACAGCGGTGACAAGCACGACGCAATTGCATTTGCGCTGCAGAAAACTTAAGCACCTTGAATATGATGGCTAACGCAAGGAGAAATCAAAACAACGCTGTTATTGGTTTYGACATAGCAATAGCTTTAAATAATTTTTGATTAATGTTTCCTTTATTAAAAATCAAATTTARGAGTCCACTAAATTTGAAGTCCATCAACCTTTCAGTTATTATTAAGAAGTCCGTATTTAAATCTATAACCCATATTTAAGTGAAAGGAATTTARAAAGCGCGCTGTCAGTAAGTCACTAAAAGAATTTGCTGTGACTTGCATTAAGCTCACCGCCAATACACTTAGAATTATATGCATTAAATTTACACTCTTTTAGCACAAAGAAAAACTGCAGTAGTCCTGCAGCTGTAGCCCAATACATCTTCAATTCCAAACTTCATTAAAACACTGTGCTTCAGAGGTGAAAAATGGTTGGCATGTTAAGGTAGACCAYGGATTTAGTTGCTTTACCAAAAAACAATTAGGCTCAAAGGTTAAATGGGCATTAACTTGGGTGCAGTTTGTTAAAATTTGATTTAGGATGCACACAGTATTCCCTGTTGAATGCTGAATGATGAGTTGGTGTTTAAGTCATACAATCCCTTGAACAACTAAGCTGTATAGTAGATGGAAAAGCAATAGCAGTTTAACTGATAATTTTTTTTTAATATACACAAGTTTCCCATCCTTTCAATGTCCTTCCCAACATACTTAAAATACTCCATACATATAGAAAGTATATAGTAGATTACCAACTAAAATAAACTAATTCTTGCCACAGGATAATAAATTATTTTTGTCTTGATTAATAGTGAGGGATAATTACARCATATGAAGTCATGAAGCATGTCAAGTTAATGACTTAAAAATGTGATATGTTCCTAACAACATAATCTGAATATGTAGACTCTGAAACACACTACATGGCAAAAAAAAAAAAAGCCAGTACAAAGATGGGAGGGCAGGAAATAAGGACTAAGGGGAAGATAAAACTAGGAGACAGGTGGAGAACTATAGTCTGCACAGAAAATGGGAAGAAAAGGGAAGGAAAGCTCAAGGAACAGGGAGAGAGAGACAGCTGAGAGAGAAAAAAAAAATGGAGGAAATAGAAGGACCCACCTGAACAAAAACACTCCAACTCCAAGAGGCAGCCAAAAAAATTAAACCAACTAAAACAGATAATATCCCTGCTAGAATYTGAAGAGAAAGGAGCTCAGGGAAAAACAATTTACCATATATCAGAGTGGAAGAATCCGTCTGAGCGCGTTCAGGGGACGCCAGCCCAGCGTGGCGCACGCTGCCAAGTGCTGACCACGTAAAGGGCTCATAYCCTTGCGACTCTGACTTACGCCTTGGACAAGGGAGTCTTAAACCATGACACTTCTTCAGCATCTCTTGCCGTCTTTTTAATGAAAGCAAGTCCACATACAGAAAAATGCATTTCCAGCTCCCATTTCTAAGATGACGGAAGAAAAAGAGATGCAAAGATAGGCAAAAACAGCACCCGAGAGCTGAAAGAGCGCCTTAAATGAGGTGGGTTTTTGGTTGGTTGTTCTTTTTTGTGTTTTTTAAGGTGTTTCTAGTTTACCCCAGCCAAGGATATCAAGTGTCTAGCTTCAGACACAAAAGACCACTTTTTAAATAATTTCAGTATTCACATTCTTCTGGCTTATTTTGATTAGGCATCTTTCATTTATCCTTGAGACACTCAAGGTAATAAAGYACACTGCATTTTATCTTTCTGTTCAGTGCACTTTTAATCTTAATACACATATTCAGCACATTCTCCATTTTCTAGTGCTTAATAATTTAGTCTTATTCTGGAAGAAATAACCCCAACTCAGTTACTTTATCAGTTTTATGACATTTGAAAAAAAAAGTGTTTTAATGATGTGGAAAACTGCCTTTCATCCAGTTAATCCATTCTACAATTTTAACATGTTTTGCACTGTTTGGACACTTTCCCCCGGAGAGAATGTTTAATGCAATTAATTTGCATACAGTATGTGCACATCTCACCCATCTAAGAAATCAACATAACACCTACACAACAACACTGAGCTTAAGTTGGAATTATCTCGTCTCAAGCGTTTCACACATTACAGGTAAAACCCTAAACACCTTAAGCCCAAAGAATTCCCAGTAAAGCCAAAGTGAATGACACATGGGAAATAGTTTACAGAGCCTTAAACYGTATCTGTCTGTCATTTATCATCACTGGTAGACAAACACAGATACACACAAAGTAAAACTTACTTATTGCTGGCATCAAGTTATTAAATACAAGCAATGCCTTCCTTTCCCTTGATACAGAATTTTAACTAATAATGTGAGATGATCTGTACACGATACTTTAATCTTAAATCCGAGAGAAGGAAACAACTGCATATTAATGTACATTTGAACCAAAAAAAAAAAAAGTAAAGTGGCAAAAAAGGACAAGATACCCTGAAGCATGTAACACATTCATCTGTTACAATATGAAGAAACACTATTTTCAGCATCATGTACTACTACAAATAAAGCTCACAAAATATATTTACCAAACACATATCTCATTTGGCTCTACATTTTGGAAACACACTGCTAACACATAAAACACTCCTTTTAAAATTTCAAACAAAAGAAGAAAATAAATACCAATCTCTAGAAAAAGTTGCCAAAATTACATCTTTGGAGAGGCTCTACTCTAATTGTCCAACAAACAAACATTTATGTTTAACAGAACTAAACTTTGATAATACAAGGCTTGTCTAACCTACGTTAACTTTTAATTAGAACAYAATGCATGCTTTTGTATAATATAGCCTACCAAACACTCAATATTATGGAATTCCAAAAAACATACTTATTCTTTAAACAAAAGAAAAAAATCCTTATGACTCTTTCTTGAAGAAAAAATTATTAGGTGAAGAATTTCAAAAGATGCTTTTTGAAAGAATATTCAGCTAYTACACTAAAATTTCTCTTTTTTGAGTCTACAGACCTCTAACTCTCMTTCTACCCATTTTCAGCCTGTAAGGGTTTTTACCAATTAAAAGGGAGTTTTCCTAAAAGTGTTCCTGGCTTTAAAGGGCATCTATCCCTTTCTTCACTGAGGACTTTAAAGAACTTCAGGTTTACTGAAGTATCTGATCTGGAGCCTAAACTGGAGTCCTGTTGTAGGAAACGCAGTTTAATTAAATTGTTAAAAAAGACAATTTACAAGGCTACATAGTATCYGATAAACCATATTCCAAGCAGAGCTCAGTAGCTCAGGCAAATCATGGTGAGAATGAAGTTGGGGGAACAGTGTGAGGAAGGGGCAAACACTTTCCTCCTTTCTTCCTCCTTGTCACYGGGCCCCTCTCCCACCTCCTCACCTGCACAGAGGCAGCCTCTCATTCGAGGCTTCAGCAAGGGAGGAGGAGACAGCTGCCAAGACTGGACATCAACGCACCTTGGCCTCAGATCCTTACATCTCTGGAGTCAGTGAGCCATAGATGGTCTGAGGAATTCGCAGTGCAATATAAAATATCTGTATGTTAAAATCAGAAATTCAGGCTAACGGGAACAAARCAAGAGGAATGGGGAGAAGCAAGAGAAGCAAGAAGCAATGCTGTTTAATAATAAAAGTTAATGATAATAAATATATCTGGATTTGCTTTGGTGCAATTTTAGGTACAATCATAATACATGGTCTCAAGCAGAGGTAATTACAGAGTAATTCTACCTGACAAAACTGCATATGGGAAACAAGTTTCAAATCATGCTAGACAACTCAGTCCTTCAGGGTCCTTCAYGAATCAATACATTCAACTGGTGGAATCAGGAGTCAGCTTGGCCTACTTTTTAATGCTAATCCCTGTATCAACACTATTGCTACATCACATTTAACACCACCTTGCCAGTATTGTAACACACCTTACACAGTCGCAGTTATGACTAATGGAGAACTACTAACAAGAGTTTTTTCCACTCATATAGTCCTCAGAGGAAGATACCAAGGTAGAAAGCACATTGTCACAACCAAAACTTTTTCCATCCTTCTAAGCAATCAGGAAAAAAAAAAAAAAAAAAGAGAGAACAAAGATTGCAGCATTCGATCATCAGACCACAGCAGTTGCTTGATTATTTATGTCAGTACCCAAGGACTGAGCAACCCTTCACCTTCCTGATACCCCTTAAACAGAAATTCTAGCACAAGTACATGCGTTACTCATCCCACTATTGTCATAACRGCAAATAGATATGTTTTATCCTTGTAAACTTTTAAAATAATCTTAAAATATATTTTCTTGTCACATCTAATCTCAAGGAGACTTTCATCTAAATCTCCAGTCGCACATCTTGTCTTCCATCTAAGGAAAACAATTCATTCGCCGTATCAGTGCACTAAGCTAAGCCTGACAGCAGTATAGCAAGCTCTTCCCAAGACTTGCAATGGAGGTCACAAACCTGCTCTAAAACTCTCCTTTTATAGTTAATAAACAAAAGGTCATAATAAAGCAGAACCTGCCACAGAATTCCTGGATGCCACACAAACCAAGCATAGTTACTACTCCAATCTAAAGACACACTAAATAATGCTAATAGCACCTAATATCAGCAAGTTTGTTCTTTAGCAGTGAAAATACACTTCTGTTATTATTTACAGTTAATTTCCACATCAAAAGTAGTGAAAGGTCAATTAAGAAATCAGTGACTGCAAATGAAAAGAAAAAARGGGAAAAGAGGGCTTTTACTATGCTTGCAATGTTCACAGAAATACGTATCACTGTCAGTTTACAAAACTCAAGGACTGTTCTCCTTAAAAATAAAAGATAAAGATGACTTGGAATTCACATACTCATTTTTCTTCAAAAATCAGTTAATTGTTTTTACACACACCCRTCCATTTTTTTCATAACTGATTAAAATGAGTAATTAATTGTTTAGTAATACTAATGAAAATTGAAACATTACGTCCATCCTATTTGGACAGTTTATCTGTGCGTCTTTGCACGCTCACAAACCTATTCAGCACTGCAACTGCGCATTGCTGCCGAAGAGCAGCTCTAGTGCCGTAGTCCTAGAGCTGCTCTCTTCCCGAGGCAACGAAGGACAGCAACCCCGAGGCAGAGCTATTTCTGAAGCGGCTTGCACRCCGACACCGCCTTCGCCCCGGCCCCCTGCGCCAGCCCCCGGGGCACTTGCGCAGGCGCACCCAGACGCGCACTGGCGTGCCGCCGAGCGCCCTGCTCGCTCTTCACGCTAGCGTGCGGGGCAGCCTGGATACTGCCAGGAAAGTTTTTTATTCTCCTTTAGAAGTATGACTGTGTTAGGGCTTTCATAGAAAGAATCAGAATTAGAGGTTTGTCACAACCTGCTTGAAAGCWAAACCCCGCAGAAAGACAGTCCGGCAAGCTCCAGCCACAGCCCTCAGCTTCCAGCGTACGGGTGTCAGGCGGCCCGCGGGGGCCTCCCTGGGGCCAGCAGCACCCACAGGGCTTCCAACCCTCGACAGGCAGCAACAGAGCACGCTGCTCTGGCCAAAAACATCCCACTGAGCCCTTCCCAAAGATATTCAAAATGATCCCTTTGGTTACTGCTTGGTTGAGAGTGACATGTTGACGGCAGCCTTRCAGAAGATTTCGCTCTGTAAACATCCTACCCCTTACCTGCCACCTCGGCAACTGCTGGCTTACCGACTGGACTAGGAAACATTCCTGTTTCTGGGCAGAAAAACAGGTTCGCTTCTCTGGTTTCAGGTTTTTTGTTTTTTTTTTTTAAATTTGAAAAGGAAAAGGTGCATCATACAATAGTAGAGATATATTAATACAAGGGAATAAATCAAAAGGGGAACATCTAACTCTGAACKTTTCTAAAACTTAATTTATTTTAAACCACTGCCAGAAAGTAGCATTTTCCCCCCCCTTGACATTATTCTCTGATTCATACTTAAGTATGTCTTTTATAATTCTGAAAGGCATAACAGTCAGCGATATATCAAAATGAAAGCTGCAGTTTCAGATATTCCATTTCCCTATTTTACAAGCTATGGCAATATTACTTAACAAGCAAGAGCTGGCTTCCTTCACCAGCCTTCTATCCACTTCAGAGAGGAAAAAATATATATTCCTTTACAGGCAGAACATTTGAATATTTACGGTTTTGGAACTCTTGCGTGACTGGAAAGAATGGAGAAGTAGCCAGCGGTATTTTAAAACAATACTTCATCAAGGAGATATTTTACACTGTGCAGCATTTCACTGCCTGTTCGAAGGAGAAAATTGCGCTCTTTAAAGCAGTAAGTAGCTAGCGAGTCCCATGTGGCAGACTTTAAACAATAAGCAAAGATCATACCCAAGACCCGACAGCAGGTGTGGTGTTTCCCCTCCTCCAAAGGGGAATCTCTAAAAATGACTTCCAACTTAGATAGAATACACTCATTTTTAAAGAGGCATATTTTTTATTACCCTTTAAAAGTGGAGGGCACTATTTTAGCTTTCCCATAGGAACAGGAAGAGGTGTTAGAAGTCACATTTAGAGATCTTAAGCTGTTATCGGCAAGATCACACCATTCCATCAGAGTATTTTGCCGTTGTCAGCAAGATTCTGGGTCTATCTTCCAGACTGGCCTAGAAGACAGCAGTCATGATTTAGGTAGCAGTGCAGTGTCCAGCACCAGGAAAAACCTATAACTCTTTCTGCGAGCAATTCTCGCCCCTGACAAGAAGCAACGAAGGCACAGGYAGGAACAACTGCCTTAAAGGAGCACAGTGCATAATCCTGTGCAAAGCTGCCTTCTCTTTGGTGGCTTYTTTCTCCTTTTCCATGAGAGGCAGGAGGACACTGGATGGATTTATAGCTTCGTGGGTCTCCTGTCCCATTATAGCAGGGTCATCCAGACATTCCCAATGCATGATAAGCAGCGAGAGACRAAGCAAAGACCAGAGGGCAGCCCACGGCAGCTCCTGGAAGCACAGTTAGCATTTCCTAGAAGGATTTCTAGAATACAGCAGCTCATTCCTGTTGATAACTCATTTTACCCTGTGAAAGTCACATAAGAACCACTCTGCTTTATGAGTAAAGTGGTAAGACCCTGCTTTCAGGCTACATTTCTCTATACAGTGAACAGGAAGGAACGATTAAAATATACTACTGCAAATGGCCATTTTAGGAATACAGCTGAACACAGGCGAAGTTATCCCTTGTATACGTTCTCTAAACCTTAGGCTTTATATTCAAAGATAAATATTTTCTAGAAGGAGGGTGGGGAAGAAGATACATGATCAAACAGAGTAAGGAATTAAGAAATAAAATAGAGCTAATTACAGCTCCATCTCATCCTGTTTACCTAATAAGCATGTATTAGATTACGTTACCCGAATACCTCCTCTTAGAAGGAATTAGAAAAAATATTCCTCCATTCAAAAACTAAAAAGTCTCCTTTGCACATTCACAAAGGAGATCCGAATTTCCCATCAAAGTGACAGCCTGGGGAGGAAGGAAAGCCCTCAGTGAAGAATACTCTCAGACTCTTTCAAGTTTTGGAAGACAACAGCATTAGCAGGTAAGATATATAGCCATCTTATTTCCAGTACCAAGCAGGAAGAAATAAAAGATGTTTCTCTTCCAACAGCTGTCTGAGCTAACTGTTTTAACATGCATAAACAGTGATGTAGAAGCTAAAAGCAGAGATTATAGTTTGCAGATTTAGACAAGAAATTTGCATCTGCTACGTATTTTTTTTTTTTGGGGGGGGGGGGGGAAGAAATCACACACACACACAGGAGAATCAGAGTCTTCAAGATCAAACAAGGTGAAAGTTTGTCCTGTCTCAGACAAGCTTTCCAGTCAGTTCTCCAAAATCAAAGCAACTGCACCCACGATGTGYCTGGTGTTTATGCTGCTTAAAGCACAACTGGTTCCCATCTTCACTCACACTGGCCGAACTGCAGCGTAATGTTCCACCGGAAGAACAAGGGCGCACTAAGGAATCGGGCTCAAAAACACCTCCTGCCTCTTTACTGCCAATTTTAGTGGTGGGGAGGGAGGCAGGGGAATGTGAATGACTCTCCTACGTTGAACTGACTTTTTTATTGACAAYAAAATAATTAGGAATCTGTTAGGTGCAAAGTTACTTATGCAAATCAACATACAATTGTTGATGCATCATGAAAAGCAAATGGACTAGAACTATCAGTACAAAAGACTCCCTGGTATACTGCCATTAAAATGCACTTTTGCAGGACAAATGCACAGTTTGGGTGCTTATCACCAAATTGTAACAGCTCCCACCACACTTTACAGACTGAAAAGATGAGTCATGGAAAACCAGCCCTATGCTGACGTTTTAGAATTATTCTAAGCAATCTTTTTAAGTTTTATTCTTATATCAATGTTTATAACAGCCTAGACCAACCAAACAGGTTGACATCTGCCTGTATCTTCAGGTCAAGGTAAACTTGTTCAGGTGAAATATAAAGCTTTTGTGTCAGTCTTGGAGAAATACATGTTTTAATATAAATTCAGGTWAGGATTTGGGGGATTTTTCTTTTTGCCAGTTCTGGCACTGTTGGCTTACCAAAAGAGTTCTCATTAGGTTTTCTGGAGAACTTAAGACTCTCATGCATTTGCTTTTATGRTAAGTATTCACAAACAATGATTTTCTTTTAATTCTTGTCTACTAGGACTGAAAAATCTTTATTCTCTTATCTTAGAAAGGAAAATAACTGTTATTTATAGCAATGTTATTCGCAGTAGATTTATCTGAACAGCTTGGCCCCTCCCCACAAAAAAATTAATTTTTTCTTAAATAACAGAAGGCAGCAGCTCAGCACTGCCTTTAAGAGAATTTAGTTATGGTGAAGGGGTCTATGAGCATACAAAGCATGAGAGAGTATCAATTTGAAACTCAGAAGAAAAAGGGATATGAATTGCATTGCCCAGCAGAGGGGAAGAACTATCAGAGAAGCCCATGAGCTCTGACAGGAGACATGGGGTCTATGGCATGAAGAGGATCTGTCTAAGAACAGCTAGCAAATTGAAGGAGAATCACACACAAAGATTTCTGCTCTACCATTTAGTCTCACAGACACTAAAATATACCGTCACAGCTGGCTAATAAGTCTCCTCTTGGTTCGGATGGGGTGGGGTGTGTGGGGGGAAGCCCTGTAACTCCGCAGACTGCCAAAAGCAGAGGCTTCATTGCCCCCTCCCAGCCCTTCAGGGTTTCCAGCAGCAGTAAAAAGCTCCACTGACGTAACTTGTCTCATCTAGGAGGGTAGAGGACTAGGTCTTCACTTTCTCCAAAACATACAAGGATGAGAGATTCTGAACTTTCTTCCAAAGTTTGCACTTCAGAGTCCGTGACTCTATTTTGATATTTCCTACCATTTCAAAGTCATTAGGCTCGCCACTCAGCACTCCGACACCCACTGTTTGTGGCCTGGGCGAGGGACAGGAAACCACCACCAGGCAAAAGTTTCATTCTCTAAGGAAGATGAGGTCAGGAGAGAAGCTGTATCTGGCAGATACAGCTTACCATACCTACTTGCACTGCCTTTCCAAAGAATGGTCTTTCCTTCTCTGCAGAGCGTAGTTTAACCAAAGTCATGTTTATTTCAGAAATAAACAATATGTCAAATAAAAGCAAATAAAAAATATATATTGCTTCTCCCGGGGCCATAGACTGCACAAAATTTCTAGAAGAGGCTGGTAGGCTTCCTTACAAAGGTCGTACTTCAGTGGTATTTAAACTCTCTGATTATTAATAATAGCTTATGACTTAGCCCATGGTGCCTTTTCTCTGACATACGACATTAACACACTGCAGCACGCAGGATACTGCTACGTGGCAGCCCAGGTGCGTGGCTCAGGGGGCTTTCAGTGAAGTAACATCTTTCCCCCACAACAGCAGCGCGCACAGTCTTGCCCAAGACCCTGGGTGAGCACTCGGTACCGAAGATCGSGCTGCCATAGCCATACTATTAGCAAGCCAGCCAGCTACAGCTATTTCGGTTCACAAATCTACAAACACGCTTTCAGACTGCAGCGAGGGCACAGGAGCATGGTCCTTCCTGAGGGTCTCACTGCCTCTCCAATTTAGTCCCACCCTATGCAGACACCAGTTTCCCTACTCCTAATTATTCCACATTTCAAATAGTTCTTTTTTAAAAAAATGTTTAGTGTTAACACACTTAACACACTCTTTTCTGCTTCAACTCAAACCTTCTTGAATAGGCTGGATAAACACCTAAGTTTTAACCATATCTGTTCAAGTGTTAATTGCTTTTTCACCACAGAAATTCTGTCTGTCCCAATTAGCCAAGACAGTTCAGAACCTTAAAATTACTTAAGAAAAAAAAAACACTAACAACAATTAAATTATGGACTGCAGAATTTTTCACATGCCAGTTAACCAATACCATCAGAAACAAGTGCAGTACAGCTCATTTCAGCTAGCACCAGAAAAAGTCCCAGATCCTGACTTCTTAAACACAATCACAC
>NW_028186512.1:3680220-3681520 GCF_003343005.1 Rhea americana | reverse complement strand
CATTATTAAAAAAAAAAAAAAAAAGAAAAGAAAAGTTGGGTCTTAAGTGTTCAGCAAGATTTTCAGGAAGAAGCACTACTTTAAAGATAGAGCAGGAAGACTACACCTTCATATATGTCCACGTCACTGTGGTCAGTTCCAGATCAAGAAAGAATGACTAGSGGAAAAGGTTAAGGAACATAAGTGCTTCCATGACCAGGACAAAAGTTGCCACATTCATTAAACAGAARTATACAGGAAGTCTGAAATATTCTAAACAATAACTTGACTTCTGGTAGCTGCCAGATGTCCAGCATTCCAGACATATGTCCTAAATCCTTAGAGTCTGTATAAAACAGACTTTTTTCTTCCCAATAGAAGAAAAAAGTCATGGGAAAGAGGGAAGGATGCATCCAGAAAAAAAACAATACAATCCAAATGCTTCYTCCTCGCCTTTTTAGTCCCTTTCTTCAAAACGTTTTCACATTAAAAAAGTGAAGTTATTTACACAAAATGAAACAATTTCAGTAAGAACCATAACAACACTGTAATAGCCAAGTCTTGCTCCTCAAAATCAGAAAAACCAGAAAAACCAGAAAATTGACCATACAGTCTAATTTTCTAAAACCCCTTCTAAAATGACAAGCATGTTGGCCTCTTACTGAAACTCATAAGGCCCCTGGAGTACATGGAGATTAATCCCCCAAATGTCCTATCAGTATTCAGGGCTATTTAACCTCCCTGCTCATCTGCTAGATATTCATCAAATAGATATTTTGGCATCAGCCAAAAGTGTTTCCACTTCCTGATTGTGAAGTGATGGTGTGTTCCTGACTACCTCAGGAGAAGGTTGCTTTGGGGTTGTTTTTCCTTAAAAAGTTAAAAAAAAAAAATAATTGCTATCCCCTCATCTCAACTTTTATAGCCCCATCAACACACAGCTATCATCAAAATAACTCCCAGGAAAAATAAGGAAAATAAGGACACAGGGCCAACACCTGCAGACTCTCCATAATCACTGGTAAATCTGCTCCACAAAGCAGGAGTGCTGCATCCCATAATCCACACTCCACTGAGATCAGTCTACCTGATGCTGCTAGGACATGGGGGTTGTCACTCAGGTGTCATGCTCTGGTGCTGTATGCAATGCATTTAACAGAAATAGAATTAATTGTCATCCACTAAAGAGTTGATCTATTTGCATTAGCGACTAATGCTCTGATAAAAAGGAGACAGTCAGCAGTGCTGAAACTTATCTTCTCTCAAGGGAATACTTCCGAAGAGTCTTATATTAGGAAAGCTTTTATATCCTTCTCAAACA
>NW_028186512.1:3672189-3674765 GCF_003343005.1 Rhea americana | reverse complement strand
TACCTGGAATTTTTATTCAGCGTTCAAGGGAAAACTAAAGAATTCTGCCAAACCTAGTAATTCTTTTCAATGTATCAGATCTACCATCATTTCCTTCTTTCTAGAAGGGAAATACAAAATATGCATGATCTCACCTACAGCTTTCCCCCTCCCTCAACAGGTCTTAAGCTTCAGCAAGTTTTGAATAATCTAGATAACTTTATTCAGGTTTAGAGAAGTGCTCAATTTGCTCTAAAAATAAACTAAAATGAGGMTGATATCCTGACCCATTCAATAATTTGCTGTAATAAGCATTGCATTCCTACATGCAGACATACAGTACCAGATCTCAAACTTTCTAGGAGGAAACTCTCCTCTTCCACGCAAATAGGTAGAAATAATACAGATCAGAATAAGATGAAAAGGTTAGGGGGAAAAAAAATGATGGGAGGGCAAAGAGCTGATACACTTTGTACAGGAAGTCACTTGTGACAAATTCGTCTCAAATTGGAGAGCCACGGCAGTCGCAAGTGTGTGTGTGTGTGGGGGGGGGGGGGGGGGGGGGGGGGGGGGGGGGGGGGGGGGGGGGGGGGGGGAGGCACTACCCAGTTAGGATCATCTGGGATGCAATTCAAGAGAGCAGTATATTGATGTGTGCGTATGCACATTTGCGTGTATACACCGACACACGCGCAGCTCCTTTCTGCCATATGTACYCTTCACTAATGAGTAAGGGCTAGGGCAAGCAAGCACTAGCCAGATCTACTTTGCCGGGGCAAGTACAAAGCATCTACTGGCAAGTTCCTTGCCTGGCTGCTATCGATGACTTYGCAGCTGCAAGATGACTCTACGACCAGCAGCAGCAGCAACACATTCCTCTGGCTTCCCTCTTCTCTCATCATCCTGCTCATAAAAGCCTAACCTGAGGCTAATTAGAAGCCCTTGGCTTCAAAAACCTACGTCAGGCCAAAAATAAAAGCACTTTTGCCCTCAGTGAATTATTTCAGTAGAGTGGGTTTTCTTAGGATTAGTTAACATTAGCATAAGATGTTTATTCACATTTCGGTTASTATCTGAAAACTATTAGCTGAAGAGATTGCTGCTGCCATCTACTGACAACTTCCACTGTAAATGAAATTGAATTTTCAGTAACAGTAACTTAAACAGAGCTCATACTCTAAGACAAAAGAATTAAACAGAAAAGCCCAGCACACTCAAGACTGGTAGCCAGGCTACTTTATCTGTCCAACGGGATAATGAACCATGACTATTTTCTTTTTCATATAAGGAACAGCAACAGTACTGTGATAAACTTGCTCCAGCTTTACTGTCTTGCACAGGAAAGTTAACACAACCCATTTACTATTCCAGCACAGGTTAAAATATAGGAAGGGTTTTTTGTTTTTTTTTTTTTTTCCCCCTTTAACATTGTCAGTCACTCAATACTAAAGAAAGATAGTTACTTACCTCACTTCCAAGTTCATTCTTTCTGTTTCATAGCATTTTCTTTTAGAAATAATATCCCAGTTCTGAGCAACATAAGAGTGCCAGTTCCGTGCTCTGCTTCATACAATTTTATCTTCYCAAGCAGCTCTTTGATAGGAACGCATTGCGAGGGGAACAGCTTCATAGACCAAGTAGCTCTTCCAAGTACAGTCAATATCAACAAAATTATCATTTGTTCTTCAAAATACAAAACATTCCAATGATTCTCTTCTGTGCAGAATCATGGGTTATAAAAGGAGTTGCAACTCAGTGTAGTATGTTAACCTGCTCGTTTCTTCATCTCCAGGTTTCTTCCATGTGTTGAGAGATAACGTGCAATGAGATAATTGCAAAATAATTTAATTGCAATTAATCTCAGCTAGAGAGGGCTATATATTGTCTATTCAGCACTCACATACAACATTTCAAAGCCTTTCCTGTTTCCARTACTGTACCTAGTAGGTCTTCTCTCACCAAAATAAGGTAGCTGCAGGAGTCTTATTTACAAAATTGTAGCTTGCATCACAAAAATTGTCACCTGAGTTTCACAAAATAGCCATGGTTGCTACTAAAGCACCTATCCAAGTCCTGATCCTGCAAACTTATTCAGAAGCAAATGTCTACCTAACTCCAGGACTCTGTCTACAGCCACGCACATAGCTGCCCAACAAGAACATCTGCACAATCGTTGCTGTTTGACAACCAGCACAGGGTTGTAGCAGCGCCCACTGCAGCAAGAGCCAGCGTACCAAGACAGCACTGCACGGGGATACACAACCACCTTTTACTAAGTACAATTATTCATAACAATCTATTCAAAGATAGATGCTTTATTCCTGTCATTATGCCCTTATACCAATTGCTACAGGAATACTGGAAAGCATGAACTATGAAGATGCAAATACTTCTGTACACTAGCCATAAAAATCTAATTTTATCAGATAATGCTTTCAAATTCACAGCAATTCTGATTTGCTGAGATTAAATGATTACATATATAATCACCAGAGCAGACCGTTTACAGATGGAGGTCAAGGACCACAGGACTCTGCAATATTATCCACTGTACAAAAACACAAAGACATTAATTCACGAGAAAGCCAGAAATCTAA